>NC_142524.1:33299890-33394890 GCF_964205215.1 Stylophora pistillata
CTACCAAACTTTTTAACATCCAACTGGTTTACCATGAAGGGTTTTGAAACATGTTAAGGCGGACATAAATTACTTGTTTGAGGTTATTTGGGTAGAGTGCCTTTAAACTAATTGAAGTGGGAAAGTTCGTTTCCATCTTAAAAGTTAATGCTTACAAATTTTTTAACATTTAGTCACTGTGGAGTGTTCTCATGACTACTGGCCTCTACATGTAGTTAACTGTTGCGGCCTTCAAATAATTTTTAGATTTAATATAGATCGATTTAATATAATATAATATAATATAATATAATATGATATAGATCGATCTATATTATTATTATCAACCTGCCTAAAGCAGGTGAGTAGGCAATGGCAGATAGATTTCCACCACTTGTGTGTTTTAGCACACTAAAAATTGACTCTAATGCACTGCCATTGATTCTGAGAGGGCTAATAAAGATCGATTTCATACTTAATTTAGTTACAGTCTAAAATGAATGAGCTGTACAAGTTCCTCTGTGTGGCTGCTCCCTTTGGCACTCCAGTGGATACCAATTTGGCCACAATACAGTCACTTGTCAACTTAAAAGATGTGACTGTGCCCCTAAAAAGCAAGGTTTGTGGTTGTAATTATTTTTATTTAAGATAAACTTTCGTGAATTGTCTATTTAAATTCTTAATTGTTACACAATTTTCATTGAATACAAACAGTTCATGAAAGGTGCCTTTAACGCATTGTGTGGACTAAAAAGTTGTGACTTGTTTTTTCCGTTATTGTTCTGAACATTATGATGCCTGGTGACTTTCTTTTTTGTTGTAAATGTTAGCAACCTGCTTGGAAGCCTGTTCAGTACAAAGGAAAACAACAACTTGTCTTTACTGTTAAAGAAGAGATCAGAGCTGTTCAGGTGTGTAACAATTTGACAATGAATAATATGACTTCATCAAGAATTTAATATTTAACGCTATTGGGCTGAACATCAGTTTGTCATTCCTCCTTCTGATCCTCATTTTTTTTTTTTCCTATGTTACTGACCAGGATAGTTTTCCTAACAATTAAGAGTGCAAGATGATGATTATTTCCTTAATTCTCATGACTTGAGTGTTTGATTCAGTAGTGGTACAGTATGGAGAAACTGGATGCTAAAAAATAATTAATCACTCTTCATTTTCAAGACTTGGTCCTAAAGTATGGAATAATCTTCCATGTAGCTTGCGCTCCTTGCCTAAAAGGTCTTTTAATAGCAAAAAAAGTCCATACACTTTTGTTAAAATTACTCAACAATGAACATGATAATTATGACTCTAAGAAAGTAATTGTTGCTAAAATGACTACTGGACTTATGGAACTAAAATAGCACCTTCTATATTTTATTTACATTAATAACCTGTAGACTGTAAACTATTCATACTTTAATTTTAATTTGGATATATCAACAAAGTTGAAATGGTAAATTGGCCACGGTAACGATTACAAAAGCTGACGTTTTGAGCGTTAGCCCTTCGTCAGAGCAAATAGAGGAATTGTGGTTTAATTTACTCTATTTGCTTCGTTGTTAATTGTAGTCATATACTTGTTTGAATCAATTTCACTTTTCTAAATTAACAATATTGTTAGTAATGTCCTTGTAATTTTTATTTCCAACCTCCTTGATATAATTTATTTTAATATTGTCTGCAACCACCCAACTCAATTAGCTTTGCTACATTCAGGTGGGTATTTTTTTCAGTTTTTTGTAATTATTTAATATTAATTTTCTTCTTAAATAAATAAATGAATATAATCACTCTCAGGAATTACCATAAAGGGTTGAAAGAATGTTTTTTTATGTTCCCATATATATCTAATCCAGTTTTTAGTCAGAGAGGGTCGATTTCAATATTTGCTGAAAAGTTCTCCGTGGTCACAAATATCCAAATTTTGATATTTGATAGAGCCTATAATTATATGGAAAGGGTTACAAATGATGAGTGTATATAATAATTATTTAGAGAAGCACACTGCAGATGGGATAGATGTATAATTTATACTAGATATTAAAGTTTGATGGCAGTCTTAAATGGTTTGAATGAGATTGCATGCAATTATTTTGGGGATATTTTCAGTCGGAAAGAGAGCCAGAAAGGATAGTTGCCAAGCAAGGAAGTCAATAATGCCCCAGGGAACCATATTTGGTCTTTTCAGATTTTATTTAGCCTTGTAGCAGTATCCTCTGCCAGAATTAAATTCTCCAACTCGGGGAAGTAATGGTGAATAGAAGCTGCCGATCAACTTGATAGTTGCAAAATACTTTAAATTTGTTGCTATTTTTGTCTCCTGTCAGCATGTGAAAAAACAGGTCCAAGTTGAGCAGCAACTGTTTGGGATCATTTTGTGCAGGGTATGTAAAAAGGTTGTGGTTATTCATTTTGGATAATTTATGGAAGAGACTACAGCATTAGCTAAACAGTCTTAGCTCATAACTTTTTATGTAAGTTGTGATCATTGTGAAATGTTACATTGGTCGAAGTTGACTGATAGAAGGCTATATTTTTCTTAGGTAGAATGCTATAAACTTTTATTACACGACTCGGGAAGTCAGAGGGCCAATAACTAAAATCAACCAATCAAAATGCTCTATTGCCGGTCAATATTCTCTCAGTATTGGACCGGGCACTGTCCCAAATGGTCCCGAATGATACTGCACTTGTGTCCCTTTGAACTTCAGTCGTGTAATAAATCTCTTATTAACCAAGCTTGCTCGGGACTGTACTGGAAGAATATCGGCCCTCGGTCTTTTTTGTACGGACCGAGCATAGCTCGGTCTGTACTGTCAAGACCTCGCGCTGATATTCTCCCAGTACGGCCCTTGCGCTTAGTTGATAACTAAAGATAATTATATGTATTGGGGCTGAATGGCCTTCATTTTTGTGATTTTTTTGAGTTTGCTTTAAAATGTACTAGGTCCAAGCACAATTACAAACTGCAGGTTAAATAGACAACATTCGTATTCCCCTATGGTCCTGGAACGAGTAGGCCCTGAGCATGAATGCGAGGCTGATGAGGGGAAAAGTTGAAAAGAATTCTAGTCTTTATGTAGTGATTTGTTCGATTTCGCGTAAAAATGCCGAAACATCATTGTTATGCCTACAACTCTACCAACAGCAAGGCTAAGAAAAGAAACCAATTAAATACCCCAAAGTTGCAAATGTTACTTTCCACTGTTGCCAACAAATGACGAAAAAAAAACAGTACGCTACTGGGATAAGTGAACAGGAAAGATGTCGAAGGTGGATCGCAGCATGCCAGATGGAAAGCCTAAATGTCACAAGGCATACTTGTATATGCTCTGAACTCTTTTTAGGAGGGTTAGGGCCAACCAAGGCAAACCCTGTTCCTACGATATTTCATTTTCCTAAACATCTCCAACGAAAAAAAGGGAAACAATGCCAGGATCCGGAGACGAAACGTTTGAAGAATGCTTCCACGACAAACAGAATTCAGAAGACAACTAAGCCTGACCAATCGAAGGTTAGAAACCATCTGGATTTCTGGATTTGGGATTGAACCATCTCTTGTAACCAACTTCGCATACACAACATCACTTATGGACTCACGGTCAACGTCGACTGTAAATTCGACAGTGAGTTGGTGAGCTTTTTTCATCAGTTCAACTAATTCTTCCTTCTTTTAGTTGGAGACAGATATTCCTCTAGCCTGCAGGTATTTTTTAAGCTCTGGAACCTTCCAGTTTTAAAAATTTACTTCCATTTCTGCCAAACTGGCCACAACTCTCTTGTTCTTTGCAGCAACTTTTCCCCGCATTAGCCTCGCATTCACGCGCAAGTGCTTACTTGTCCCAGGACCGTCAGGGAATACGAATATTGTCTATTGGCAAAATGTAATTGTTATAAATGCTCTTTTTTTGTTAAAATCATTCGTGAATGGAATGACCTGCTCGCCAATGTTGTTGAGATAGGTAACTTAACACGTTTCAAAACAGCTCTTAAATTATACATGCTCATTTTTTAGGTTTTTATCCATCTTAGATTTTGTTATAAGCAGACATTTTTAAATTTTATTTCTTTGGAAGTTTATTTACATACTAGGGTTAACCACTTAAGTGTGGTTTTCCACTGGCTGAGGGACGAAAGAAGTGGAAAACGTTTTTCTCACACGCAGCTGGGAGAATGGGTTCAAGTATGTGGGGGGTCTCCAGGTCACATGGCGTTTCAAGGTCGGGTTGCATGGTTGGCTTGGCATGGCTCCCAGTTGTGTTTGAGAAACTTCCTTTTTAGGGTACTATTTGTGTTGGATATTCTTTGATACCTTAAATAAAGTATGCATATATGTAAGTGTGTGTGTGTGTGTGTGTGTTTGTGTTTGTGTTCCAGACATGTACACATCCATGACTGGATGATACGTAGCGAGACTTTTGTAAGAGGCATTGATACTTAACATTGTAATTAGGTAGTGAATCAAAATGTTGTCTTTGTTATAAGTGCTTTAACCTTCCTTACATATTAGTAAGTAATATAGACTGCGTTTGATTATTTAATTTCAGTGTGTGATCGCCTAAGAGAAAGTTCAAGAATGATTGCTTAATTGTATTATTATTGCTCAATAAAGATGAGAATTCAACCTTAAAGTGACCATGTGACCATGTGACCATGCAGCCAACAACTGCACTCAGTGTCTAATTGATGAATAAACTTTTACTTCTTTGGGCAAAGTGTTTTAAAGCCTATGTTAAGGCCATTGTTTGATGATTCTTTCTTACCAGGCGGACCTGGAGGGGATCCCAGAAATCACACTGAACATCACCTCCTCCACTCTGGATTTTCTTGTGGTCCACCCCTGTGTGCTTGAGGGAGATACTCATGTCCAGATCCCCTCCTTCCAACCATCCCAGATGCTCAAAGGGCCTGAGTTGGTTGGTAGGAAAGTGAGATTCAGGCCTCCGACAGAATCATTTCCTCTGTGTCACTACTCTGCTAAGACTCCTCATGGCCTTCCAGTTCAAGGGATATACCAGATGCAGGTATGGTGTACAGTCTCGTGTTGTACAGGCTCTCAGCCACATGTACAGGAGACAAGTGAAAGAGGAGATGAGTAACAAATGCCCTCCTTCGCCCCCCCCCCCCCCTCACTTATGCGCCTGCTTCTTTGCTACTTTCCACTAACTGAGAGTAGCCTAGCCTAGTTTTTTTATATGATTACATTATGCCATTGAAGAGTTTCCAATGGGTCAGCCATTATGCAGGGGTTTCATTAATTTTTTCAGCAGGAGGGCAACTGGTTTTCACAGGCGGGCAAAACTTTTTGAACCAGGTGGGCAAAACCGTCCTTACAACTGGTCAATTTGGCTGGTGCCCGGCTCTTAATGAAACCCCTGTTATGGTACATGAGCTGTTTAACTGTGCTGGAAGGAAATAAATTTGTATATAACAGTAGGTTTATCCTTGTTGTAACAGTAAGATTTTAACAATTTTTCATGTTTTTTTTTTCTATGTTAGCACCATTTACAATGAATCTGACTTGTATAGGATGTGAGCTGATAATAGCCAATGTATGCTTGAAGCAGTAGATGTATCAGACAGTTATTGTATTTTTGACTTTGATGTGGAACTGGCATGTGTTGAACACAAATTCTGCAATGATCTTGCTTTAGGGTGATGCAAATTCTGTGCAGATCTCAGTCCAGTTGAGACTCAGCAACAAAGTCAAGAATTCATTTGATTATTGTGAAGTTCATCTTCCCTTCTTTCACAGGTTAGTTACTCTCTGCCTCAGTTCTGCTCCCTGATGACTTAGAAAGATAATACTTAGAAAGGTCT
This sequence comes from Stylophora pistillata, assembly GCF_964205215.1. Classification (NCBI taxonomy): domain Eukaryota; kingdom Metazoa; phylum Cnidaria; class Anthozoa; order Scleractinia; family Pocilloporidae; genus Stylophora; species Stylophora pistillata. The sequence goes on from NC_142524.1 coordinate 33,305,690, forward strand.
TGCTTTTCTTTTAAGAAGGCAAAAACTTTTTTGACATTGAATTGAGGAGGGTGGTTACTCAAAATGATTTTTTTTTCCCGAAATAGTGTAAGGGTTTCCAGAAGGATGCCTTTCACCCCACTCCGATTTTCTCAATATGCCCCTTTCCTCAGTTCCTAGTGCCATACTAGGCTTGTTGTATAATTTACTGTAAGTGCCTTCTGTGTCATTTAGAGGTCCTGTTGTAAGATTGGATTCTGCAGGTCCATCAGCAGGCAACATTTTGCTTTCCCCTGATAAAAGACGCCTTGTGTGGGATGTAGGTTAGTGCATTTATTTGATAATAATTTTTGTATTTACTTACTGGTTGTGTTTTATGCGCAAAGTGTCGCTGAGACTATACCACCAGTGATTTCCCCAAATAAAAGAAATTTCCCTTATTTGGAGGGGAAAAAGACTGCAAGCGAGGCTGTCCCTCCCCCCCCCCCCCCGGCTACCGTAGCTTATCCTGTCTCGTGCAGCCGCTGTTGTAGCAGGCGCGCGGGCTCTCATTAGCGCCGCGGCATAAGTGGCGAAGCCTGCGAGGACAGAGCTGAATAATGAAATGCTACGTCAGCGGGTATGCGGTCAACAACGCGGGCTCAAATGTCCTTGGTCTAAAATTTAGCGAAAACCGAGGAACTCTGTTTTCATTGAGGGCACTTTCCTATTTCCAAAGGTTTAAAGGAGAAAATTAGTTTTTGAAAATTTTCAGGGGGTGTACCAAATTTTTGGAGGTTGTTCTGTCAAAGAAAAGCGGCAAGGAAAACGACGCCTCGAAACAACAGAATAGGAAATCAACCATGCGAACGACTCAAAATCCGTGTTTCCGCGACAAAACCCAGCGCATGCGTATACGTTATTTAGCTCTGTCGCCTGCGGTTTGAACTCGTTTGACCTCTAAGAGTGACTGGCATCTAATTTCTCCCTACATTATCATCTCTAAATCAAGCATTAAGGTCATGAGAATAAAGGAAACGAAGCTCTGGACTGTTTAATTCATTCTCCGTATCAGCACCTTAGGAAATGTATAAAGAACAGTATGGAGAATATACATACTGATGTTAGAGTGTAAAGGGTTAAAGCTGGCGAACGTGCAGGCGCGTGAGATGTCTGCGAGGGTTTTACGCGAAATCAGATCCCCACGGACCTCTCGTACGCAACTCGCTTGCCAGTTCTCACAGGCTTTATCGCTCATGGCGTAGCGCTAATGAGAGCCTGCTTACAGGCTCGTGGGTGGTGTCGAACGCGAACATTGCGATGCAGACTTTAGCGCCTTCCACCATCGTCTTTTTAGGTCAGAAGTTTCCTTCCAAATCCCTTGAAGTCTCTCTGAGTGCTACTATATTTTTTGGTGAGAAGAGGCAACATCAGGCGACGGCAGACGGTCAGCAACCTACCCTTGTAGAGGATCCCTTCTGTACTGGGATCAACTCGTATGCGCAGGTGGGTCGAACTAAAGATCTCTTTTACTATCATAAATGGTAGCTGGATTAAAAAAATCTCCCATAGGCTTTCTTGGAAGAGATGACTTTTGGGAAAAAGTGTATGATTATCATACCAGATAGAGGTGCTTAAAGAAAAGCTTGTGCCAATTCCTTAACAAGTTAAATTCTGTCACCTGTGTTTTCCCAGCCTAAAAGTTACGAGAGGAATAGTTATTATTTCGAAGGTGTTCTGCCAAGGTTTATTTTGGTGCGCATGCCATGAAGGTTCTTTTCGGGATTCTGTGGTGACGCCTTCATTAATCACTAAGTCTTCTGAACGATCGTTTGCGATCGTTTGAGAGCTTGTAAGCTCGGTTACTGCAAAGAACTTTTTTCGATTGAAAATATTATTACTCTAAAAGATAAGAAGTTGTGGGCCAAGATCACCGACAGCGATTTTACAACAGCTTTAGATGACCTTTTGCCACCAGAGCGACCAATGGTCACGCTACGTAAGAGGCGCCATAATTATATTCTCCCGCTTGTCAGAACTGAACGTTTCAAGAGGACTTTTGTTAATAGATGTTTGTTCTCTTGTTAGTTAGTTAGTAATTTAATAGTAGTTAATTAGTTTTATACTTGCTGAGTTCATATCATTGTAACTAAACACGTTTGTTGTTTAGAGGGCTTAATAAAGACTTTTATTATTATTGTTATTATTATTATTATTATTACTATTATTATTATTATTGTTGTGGTTATCGTACTATTTATCCGACACATTAAGCAGAAAGCCATTCATGTCTCCTTGCTAAACTTGCCCAATAGGTTTATTTCAAGATACAAGACTTCACGCTTTCAGGATGTGCCATAGATCCCAGGTCTCTGGTTGTTTATCCCGGAGGGAAATTCAAATTGAACATCTGTAAGTAACATTGTTTGCTTTCATGGTGGCAAGAGGAAACCCCTTGAAATTCTGAAAGCGATTAGCATATAATATTTCCAAACATTATCACCCCCCTGAATAAAATTGTAAAGTCATGAGAATAGGGCTGTGGACACTCGGTGGCCCACGCACTGTATGTGTATTCGGGTCAGAAAATTCGGGCGAGTACATACCCTTGAGGATAACTGGTAAACTTTCCGCGGATTTCCAGGTGAAATGAATGAAATCATGTGAACAAAGTTTTCTATTGGGTTTCACTTGTTTTGTTTGGCTTTTCTATTCTTTGAGTGTTTCCTCATAATCGTTTAAGGATTTGCGATTGGGATGGAGAAGTAGCATTCACGGGAAAAAAAAAACTTAATCGTTCAGCACATTTCGCAAGTTTGCCAATGTGCCTCGATTTCGGGAACACGACCCAGTTTACAGCTCACTGTATCAAGCCATTTACTGAACATGTATCACTCGTTAATTTCCTCGTTGTGGGTACTCTCCCTTTTTTTTTGTAGCATACGAGTTCTTATCGGCGGACTACAAGATATGGAACACAAATGGAGACGCCTTGTTCGCAAACCCTCTTCCAAATGCAGAGTTACAGTGATGAGGCATTTTTTTACAAAATTTTTGTAATAATTATTTCATACTTCTACTACATGTATAAACTCCCTAAATACAAATATGTTGATGAAGGTTTTTGAAACTGTAGTATAAAACTGTAACACGACGACAATCGAAACTACAAAACGAATCGTGTTCGTTTCATTCAAGTTTCTCACTGCATCAAACAACTTCCACACGAAGTTTCGCGTTTGGAAAAGCCGTTGTCATTTAGAGTTAGCATGAATGAACAACAATGATAACAACATCAATATTGATAATAGTTGTAACAACACTACTAATATTTGGCTTGATCGCGAGAGGAAGTTTGGTCCTCTGAAGTATTTTTAAAGAATTGTTAAATAAATATAAAATATAAAACTGAATAATCAATAGTTGACTGGAAGAGACAGACACCAAGTAGCAGGGGTTTCGATAAGAACTGGTGACCAGCGGTTGACTGCTGTCTGTTTCGCTCCCAGTCTCTCGTGTTTGGATTTCGCCTTTCGGCCCTCTTACGGACAAGGCCGCCTATTGCACAACCTTGTTCCCAGGTCTCTCACCTTCCCGCCCCCTAGAGCGAGAGAGGGCGGGAAGGTGAGCGACCCTGGGAGCGAAGTTGCCTATTACACAGTCAGCGGCTGCTCATGGAAAAAATTACTGAAACCTCTGAATAGACAGAGTTGATTCGATAGAGAACATCCCAGCTGTACAATGAACGAATCCTGAATCCTGCTATTGAGATATTGTATGAAAAACACGTATCAAAATATGCGGAGAAGATTTGCTTACATGAATTGATGGAGCTTTTTCTATTATCAGTCGTTTACTTGTCTTATTTTTTTTAATGTTAAAATTGAAGACTATAACGTTAGTTGAATGTCCTGCCTTCAGTGACACCTTTTTCTAGAAACTGGTAGTAAATATATGACAGTAGATCATCAAATCCTGGACGAAGTCTGAGGAAACAACAATAAAATGAAAGTCAAGGACTTCTAGTTCTTAGAATAATTCTGGCTCTCTTTCGGTCTGTCTTAAAAAAGGACTCAGTGCACGTCTCTGCGTCGCTGTTGGACCGTCCATGAAAAGGGGTGCAATATGGTGTAAATGACTGTGAATATATGAAAATCATATATGTGAACTGCGGTTTAAGAAATGAATAGGAAAGCGATCTTCGCAGTAATGAACACTACTGAAGCATTAGCGAAAATTAGGCCTTAAAAGAATTCAGGCCTGTACGGGATTTGAACCCATGACCTCTGCGAGACCTCTGCGAGATGCAGGCCTAAGTTTTGTTTTTTCAAGCCTTATTTTCACTGCTGCCTAAGTTGTGTGCATCAACGCGAGGATCGCTTTAATATTCAATATGGTGAATTTAGACGAAAATTACACTTGTGAGTTTCTCGGGGGGAGGGGGGGGGGGGCAAAGTAATGAATCAAACAAAAATTCAGTTATCTTACATTTCTTCGTTTAATTGGCTCTCCATCAAATCATTCGCATTCATTTTTGACAATACAGTTCCGTTTGGAAGAGAGACTACTGACATGACAGGAAACCTGCAAAACAATTCCGTAAGAAACTTTCGTGCATGTCTGGTTTTTATCTACCCTAATGGCGCGTGAGATCCCCCAGAATACATTTCCTACTCGGGGAACAAGAACGTCATAAATACCTAGAGGGAAGAGTAACCTGAGAGACTTACCCCCGACCCTCCCGTAGTCTTAATCTGAAAGTGATTCCTCGTTTTCGAGTAGAGATGGCTAGTATCCCAGTAATTGTTTTCTTTTTTTTTTTTACTTATTGGATGAAGCGGAGGCGAACCGCAAGGTTCACTTTCTGGACTTAAGGCCCCGGCTTCGCGGGATTGGTGTGTTTACTGCGCCCGCAGTAATTGGCGCAAGTTTTTGCGGTGTCTCTGCCTGTCGGCGAATCTAACAAAAAATAATAGTTAAGAATTACGTGCTTATACGGAGTTATGGATGCACGCAGGTAATTTCCAAAGTAAGTATTATGCTCAGGGGAGTATTGTACAGTATCTGTGAAAGTTCTTCGTTCTGTCGTGAATAGAATTGCCCCAATATATAACAACGGACGTGATTCGATGGCTATGAACTTAAGATGTTCTTTAAGACTCGTGGGTTGACTAATATATGTACTGAGAACCGCTCCAACGTACTTGTAAATATCCAAATGTGCCTGAGCTGCTTTAGTCACCTCCAGATTGGTACCATTTGCCGCTATATCCTGTGAATATAGCGAGTAAAGAATCTTAGAATTTCCGTATAGAAATGATAATAAAAAAGAAGTTTATTTATTGAACAGAAGTTTAAAATAAATTGTAAACTGAAAACATTTGGGTGAAAAATAAAAAAAATTGGCTTAAACTACCAAAAACGACTGGACGAACGAATAACACACTGGACGAATCAAAGAACCGACAAACAACAAACCTCGTAGGAAAGCAAAGAGAAATGAAAGGACGAGTTTAAGAATAAAAAGCGTTCGAAGGGACAAAACATTTACTGATCGATACAAAAAGCGAATGGACGAGCAAAAGATTGTCGAAATCAGGGAAACCAATAACAGTGGCCGAATTAGGAAGGGAATGGAAGGAAATAGAAAAGGAGGAAGGAGGGAACGAACGAAGGAATGAATGAGTGAGCGAGCATGTAAGAATTGGATCGAACGAACTAACGAGAGAGCGAGGAAGGAAGGAGGGAACGAACGAAAGAACAAACCAGTGAGGAAGGAAGGAGAGAACGAACTTACGAACGAATGAGCTCGCAAGCGAACGAACGAAAGAACGAGCGAGTAAATTAAGGAGGAAGGAGGAAACAAATGCACAAACGAACGAGCAAACATGCAAACGGGCCAACGAGCAGAAAGCGAACGCGCCAAAGAGCAAACGAGCGAACGAAGAAGGAGGGAAAGAGGGAAGAAACAACAAAAAACAACCAATGAACAGACGGAAAGACGAAACAGCGAACAATCAGTCAAGTGAACAGCAGTGCACATTCTAGGAACATTATACATTGTTGGTTACAAACCTTTAGCTCTTTAACAAGTGTCCAGCTGCTGATGAATTTCTTCTTCAACATGTGGACCACGGGCGGGCTCTCCAACGGACCTTCTCGGAGAGTCCGCCCCGAACCTGTAAATGCAAGGCAAATTAATCGCCTAAGGTCGCACTACAATTTGATGAACGTGAGCCAATTCACTCAAATCACTGCACTTTTTCTAGGGGGAGGGGATGACGCATAACCAAAAATAAAGAAATCACAATCGGCCAATCGAAATGAAGGACAATTTAACCAGCGACTGTGAGACCCGCAAAACGCCAGGAAAGAAAGTGACCGTGTGACAGCACGCCAGTAAAAAGCCTTCACCTAAAGGTACCTATAGTTATAACTATAATAAAACGCCTTGGTAAAAAATAAAAATTGGACAAGATTAAAGATTATACCTCAGCATGATTGGTCGTCTAAGGCTCCCCACAGCAGAATATGATGAACCAATTTATTTTCTTCTCTCGCCTTGCTGAGTGCATCTTCAAAGGGCACGTAGGGAACCTGGAATGTAGATCGAGGAGATCAGCTTTAAATCTTGAAAGAGGGGGTAAGTTCCTAAAGAAACTGCAGTGCTGCGTCGGTGGGGGAGTGTAGCAAGGTAATTTGGTTTATCAACTGAGTTGATAGTGTAGTGTAGCCACCGGAAAGAGTTTCTGACGTTTCGAGCGTTAGCCCTTCGTCAGAACGACTTCGCAATATCAACTCAGTTAATAAAACCAAATCATCTTGTTTAATCTTGGAAGCCCAGTGGTCCGTTAGCGCCAGCTTTTGTCCTTAAACCCATCAACAAAGCTAAGAGCTAGTAAGAGCGTTTTATCGATAAAGCGTCACAAAACCGGAATCATGGTGTTCACAAAGATCTATCTGCACTAAGGAATTTATCTCAAAGAGCCAACGAAAACTCGTAGTAAAAACAACCAATTTGCCTAATGCGCGGGAAAATGCGAGTTATCAAGTCGCGATTGGTTTAGTTTTGAATCTGGTTGAGAAAGTGGCGCGAGTTTTCCTCGCTGTGTGATTGGTTCAGAAAACTCGCACCACTTTCTTATCCAATCAGACTCAAAACTAAAACCAATCGCGACTTGCGAACTTGGATTTTCCCGCGCATCAGACAGGTTGTTTGTTTCGTACTTTAAAACAGATTGTCTCTTCTTTAAACCTTATCATTTGAAGACTCTTCAAGCACTTTCTGAAAATTCATGACGTATTTATTCACTTATTTATTTACTAAGTTACGTAATTGATTATTTGTCAATTTTAATGAACCAGTAACTAAACTCTTATCAGGCGAGTTTGTACATTTTACCTCTTTAAAGGAGTAGAACGCATTTTCAAGCGCTTTGTAAGCCTCCTCAAATGAAATCTCTTTGTCCCATTTGATAGTTTTGTTGGTGGATTTTGCCTCATCAACAGTTTCTTGATTACCAGGCAGAATCGAAGGCATGACACTGTTTAGCTCCATTTGGGGTAGAAACCCTGAGGGAAAAGTTTGTTATCATTGACAGAATATAGAAAAACATATATACATAGAAGTTGTGAATCTCTACTAAGAGAGAGTATAATAATTTCAATTGAGAGCGGTAAAACAACAATTGCCAATCAGAATGAAAAAAAATTAACCCAAGCAGCCAATGAACTTTCAGAGCGAAAACAAACGAACTGTCTAGATAAAGTGTGGGAAAACGCAAGATACCAAATCGAAATTTGTTTTTATCGGTCTTTCATCTCAGTGATTAAGAGGGTCATGTAAGTTTTCTGCGTCGATCACGGACATCACGGACATTTTGCAAAATCACTGCGATCTTGAATTATTTCTGACAGTAAATTGAAAATTGCCCTAGACTTACTAGAGTTGGAAGAACATATCTGGAGTCATATTTGTCAACCTTTCATTTATTCGCACAATTTTTATACCATAAAAAGTTCTACTAACCAATGTCTACTTCCATGTCCCCAGGCCCCTCACTACTCTCGTAACTTGTGTCTATGTAAAAAATACAAAGTAACATTACGAGGAAACTACAAAATGATGAAAGTACATTTTGCATTGCCATGTATTTACTTCTAAGTCTGACTGTTCATTTGATTTATTTTATCCACGTTTACTTGTAGGCTACTTTGGTACTAGCCAGTTACAAACGACCCCTAAGGCATGTAATGCTTCCACTCTCATCGTGTTTAAAAAAAAAAAGGATCTCACTTACTAACTTACTTACTTACTACCTCTGTCAAGTGAAAATGCCCTTTGCTCCTGGTGGACATGTATTTTGTGTGTTTCAATGAATACGTATTACATGGTTTTGACTATTCAAGTGCTCCGTAGGTCAGGCCTAAGGTGAAAATTTGGGGTTGAGGTTATTGGTGTCGAGGCTCTAAAGTGCATGCGCCAGTCCAAGATTTTCAAAGGAAGGTTTCATCAAGAACCAGTTGAAAAGCATACGAAAACTGGTATAAAGATTGTGATTGGTTAGCAGTTCTTCTGCTTCTGCTAGCGACTCGGACAATCTAACTTTTTTGACACTTTTCCTTGGATCATCAGCGTCAGAGTTGTAAGCGGAATGAAGAAAATAAAACCACGCTTATTTGTCCGAATCTAATTCCCGGTCAAGCTTATGAGTCCGCTCACGACTCCGATTTTCGTTTTTCACTGCATCGAAAGTCCTCATACGACTTTAAATACGGCGCGCAGTCGAAAAGCACTCTCGTTTTTGGCCTCTGGTATGGTCGATTACAATGATGTGTAATATTATGGAGTATTTCGGTATACCTGTGTCTTCTTCTTCTACAGTGGAAACAAGCCATTCCATATCTAAATTACACGAGAGATATAGCATACTTTTAAAGTTATACAATTCTTGTAGCAAAGAACTTAAAAGTAATACATGCCGCGCGAACAATTTACTTGAACTATTACTTGTATTAGAAATGAGCTACATCCACTTCAGAATAAAAGGAACTGATATTTTGATGTGTAAACTAGTGGCAAAATTCCCTAACCAAATAATTATTAGGCCTTGCGCTTTCCCTCTTGATGAAAATCTTTCATTCCGGCAGTACATGATGGGAAGTAATCATAAATAAAACTGTAGAGTGAGGCAAAGTTTCCGTCGCTCCTGGTTTTTGCATAGTTTGGCTCGACAGTCGAGCCTCGCTTGACGTACCCTGCAAAGAAGAACTCTGGCTCTGCTGTATATTGAACTAGTGCGTCAGAGGTACCAGTTTGGAGCCATGCAGCCCAGAGGAATTCTTGTTTCATTGCGCACCACTGGTGTGGGGATCTTCTACTCTATTTGATTGTTAACTTAAAGGTGTAAATTATGTTATTGTGGGTTAAAACATGAGCACACTACAATTAACCTTCGTTTCTCTAAAAGTACTCACCCACATTTAAACTTCTATTATTAGGTACAGCCACATGAAAAGACTCCACATGACTCCCATCCCTTTTAATCACAATATTACCCAAGAACTGCGAAGGAGTGAACCAGAATGGCATTAAAGGAGGTTCATTCAGCTGAAACTCGGCATGTATCCTGGCAAAAGGAAAGTAAAAATACCCTTTAAGCATTTAGTAACAAACATGAACCAATATTCCAAGTTTGCCTCTAGCCACCTTTGCGAGTTGGCCTGGCCTAAAGTAAAATGAGTTTTACTACACCTCCGCCAGTTTTCCCAAATCATTCAGCTTGTTTCATAGAGTTCAAAACAGTCTTATCCAGAAGGAATTATTCAATACATTTGATTACTCATGCTATAAAACCTAATAGACACCTGTACCCTTAATTCTGTAGTGACTTAACTAAAGTAACAAATTCAACTTTTGACTTGTTCAATTACCAGCCAGAGCAATCAAATTATTGGCTACTTAATTAAATGAAATATTTTAAGCCACGTTTCACTTGTTTTTATTGTGCTGTTGATTGCTAAAAGGAAAATTTATTGAAACTTGAGAGGAGTATTTCATTTAATAGTTTGTGGTTCAAAATCTCTTGGTCCCAAATCTAGCTCTGCTGAACAAGAATATAGCATCAATTCAAAACCTGTCTATATCTTCAGTAGTACTTTGTGAGATAAGCTCTTGATGTTGTGTAGGGCCATTGAGTATGAAAAAATTGCTTTTTGATTTTCAAAGGCCATTTATTTGAAATTCAACCCAGACAGAAGAGTGGACTTTCCATATAAACAACAAAAAAGAAAAAAAAAAAAAAGTGAAAACCTGAAAACAATATCCAAGTAGTCATTGCTCTCTGCTCGGACACAGGCAACTGTTCCTTGTGGACCAAACCTGGTCAATAGAAATGGCCTTGGATGGAACATGCTCAGCAGTTTGTACAAAATGGCCAGTCTCCCTTTCACAGGGGTAGGGTAATGTCTACTGCTGGTCAAACCTGGACCTGTGCATTTAAATATATCATTTTATGACTATAAGAATTGCACAGCAGGGTATAATGAAGTTTTGATTTACTTGCTACAATTTGTGACAATATTTCATGGGACACTGGATTTAGAATTGAGGACAAAGAAAAAGAGAAGAGGCAGATTGCCTAACTAATGTCTGATCCCAAACTCAGCATTTTTCAAAGTTGCTTTTGATTTGGAGACCCAGAATCATACCTTGATTAGCTGAAAATAATAGAGTTTATCATAAGTCACAGGACAAAAGTTTTTGATATCAAGCAGTATTGCTGAAAATCATTTTTGAAAGTTCACGTGACATCTTGAACAATCAAGGAAATTAGGGGTTATCTTTCCTAAAAAAAATAACATTGATAAAATATTAAAATAAATCTTTTTATTTATTTGAATGGAGGTTTTCCCAGCCACTTTTATTACTGAATAATATCAACTCCAAATGAACAAAATAGATCAATCTGCTTCATTCTATTATCAGAGTCAAACTTCATATAAATCAATATTATCTTCTCAGCCATGCAACCAGTAACAGCTACCGCCATCATTTTCTACTTCTGATCAATTTATCAATTTTATAATTAATAAAAGGTAATTAAAAATAGAAATGGGCATACGGTACCATTTTTATCCATTCTAGATTCCACAATGTACCATGATTGGCCTAATGGCAGTTTGAGGACTGGGTAAGGTAAAAATGCTCTAAATTCATCTACAGAATATGTTGCTATGGGAACTGCAGAAGTGTTCCATGACTTTAGTCCCTGTATTTCACGTTCATTTCCCTAAGAAAACAAATTTACCCAAGTTGATAACTTACGACTCAGTTCAACAGATTAATTTGTTGCAACTTACAAGCACAGAGTCAGATACCTTGTTTCAACAACTAAAGATAAGCATAACCTACAGTACTCTTAATTATTACATGACTCGGGCAGTCAGAGGGCCAATAACTAAAATCAACCAATCAAAATGCTCTATTGCCGGTCCAATATTCTCTAAGTATTGGACCGGGCATTGTCCCAAATGGTTCCGAATGATACCACACTTGTATCCCTTTGAACTTCAGTAGTATAATAAATCTCTTATAAACCAAGCTTGCTCGGGACCGTAATGGAAGAATATCGGCCCTCGGTCTTTTTTGTACGTACCTCGCTGCGCTCAGTCCGTACTGTCAAGACCTCGAGCCAATATTCTCCCAGTACGGCCCTCGCGCTCGGTTAATAAGATATATATATATATAGTCCCCCCTGTTCTGCAAGGTCTGTCATGCAAGTAAAAAAAAAAACATCAACGAAAAAAAAAAAAATTGACCTTAAAGTACCCTGCGTGAACTTCTAGGAGTGAGGTTCATGTTTTGTACCATTACATCAATTTTTTGTGTGCCTAATCACTCCTAGAGTTCTGCATGGTACACTAATGTCTGATTTCTTTTTTACTTGCTCTTACTAATGACTTCCCCAAAAAGAACCGACTGCTCATAGTCTAACTTATTAATTAGCATAATTCACATTAAACAATCGTACAATTAGTATATGACATAAACAGAAATTCAAAAGGTCAAAATTATTACCCAGTCTGTATAATAAATATGTTTATGGCTGAATGTAAAACTGACATTTCCAAAATGGTTTTTTAAACTTTTCAGCAAACTCAAAATAAAAAAAAAATCTAATTTATCAGCATGTCGTAAATTGTATAATGTACAGCATGTACCTGCATGACTTGCTTAACTGGATCATGGAATCTGTATTTTTAAGTCATTATAAAAATTTTACAAATAATACTCACATCAAACCCTGAAGAATCATCAGAATACTTGGTCATTGAGGTCAGCACCAGAGAAGTGAAATTACTTTTTACAGTCAACTGTTCTGTTGCAGCCATGTAAGTCACATCTGGTCCAGAAGTCTCACTACTGCTGTCAGCTACCTTCTCTTGATGAGGTTCTTCTACAGCTGGTTTCTGTGTTAAAAACATCAAATTCAACCCTTTGACTCTTAACAGTGACTAGCATCTAATTTCCGCTTACAATATCACCCCTGAATCACACATTAAAAACCGCCTTTATAACCACCTCCCGGTTATAGCTCAATTAATGGATGGAGCGCTGGACTGATGTGCGGGAGGTCGAGGGTTCGAGCCGCGGCCAGACCAACACTCAAGGTCTTAAAATAATTGAGAAGAATATTCTGCCTTTCTATAACATCAAGAAATGGTTTAGATATTCTAGTCTTCTCGGATAGGGATGAATAAATGGAGCTCCCGTCTCCTGCAGGGTTAGGGGTAGGAGACATTAATTTCCCACACACAAGATTACTGTGTGATGGATGTCCTCGCCTGGGGTGGGATGGGTGGGTTGTTGTCTTGTGTTTTATACAGTAACCTCTGGCTCGGGCAATATGGGTAACCATACCCCACGTAAAGATATTAAACTTTGATTACTATTACTATTATTACTATAATTATTACTATTACAGTATATAATTACTATTATTAAGGTCATGCAGGAGAATAAAGGAAATTATCACCAACCAAAGGAGCTCATAAATTGTTAAACAAATTCTCCTTGTCAGCACCTTAGATAACAGCAGTATGGGGTACTGATAAGGGTCTAGTGGTGATCCCTGCCTTTAGAAAATGTAGAGGCCAACCTATCCATTCTGGGACTCGTACTAATTTCAGAGGCATGAAGCAACTACTGTCTAAGGATGGGTACTGTAGGATTAGTTTTGATATTAGGAGTCCCATTAATTTGATTCAGAAAACACACATTTCTTTACCTCTATAGGCAAAATTAGCAAGGAAACATTGCAAGACAATCAAATCTTACATTCTTCATACAGTGTAGTACTGGCATGCAACCCTGCGTTTCCAAGAATTTTGGTGTCTGACAAGTTGTAAAAAAAAAAAACAAACTCAAGTCTGATGGGTTAGGGGGTCTTCCCCAGACCCTTCAACCTCAAATCTCCCCCCCCCCCCCCACCAGTGTTTGAAGGAGTATTGGCATGTCTCCCTTCTAAAAGGAAACCAGCTATTATCTTTTGCAGCATAAAAGGGAGAGAGTAAAGTTAAGTCAAGCTCACAAAACATATGTTTCCTTATTTATATTTATATTTTATAACTATACTCTGGAATAAATTATTCTGGAGTTAATTTGCATTATGAATTTGATAAATTTTATTCAGTTTATAAATTAAGTGTCATTTGAATTCACCGTGGCCAGAGTACCACAAGTCCCTCCCTTTATGTCTACCAACTCTCCTTCCAAACCTCTCCAGCCAACCTACATGTAAATAACCTCTTAGGAAAACCTTCACAAAATGTCTAAAGGAATGATAATACTCTGTGCATTAAATTTTGTGATTGTCTCATTAACAAATATCATGGCAGGTGCTACATTTAAGTAACAATACAGAATATCAGAGCAGCAGGTGCTTCCACTTATTTTGAGATTCCATGATACACCCTTGAAACTAAGTATGCAGATATAGAGTAAATTCTTATAATGATATACGTATAATTAATGACCTATTTCTCACATGCTTCTGTGTGTTATTTGCTTTTCAAGATGTAACTATAGACCCAATATGAGTACATTGTATTAAATTTTCAAACTTCCTTCAAACAAATTTCAAACTCTCAACTTTATTCTTACTTTTTGCTGCACAAACTGATTTCAACCCTCAGCCAATTGCAACACATCAACAAAACCATCCATTAGTTTTCATTACATGATACAATATTAAGAATTGTTTCTTAAATCATCCACAACACCATGCCTTACACCCATATCAGGCTTTACCCCTCAACTCTTTGCTTGTGAATTCATGTTGTATTTGTGTTAAGCCAAAATGATCCTCTATAATAGCAACAGTTGCAATTGATATTGTGATAAAAGCAAGTCATTATTGTCAAACAACTTGGTCTGTTGTGGAGAGTGCAAGGATTGTTAGGGTTTTTCCTGCCTATAGCTGATTGTGTCACATCTTTGCCTTTTCTAATCACTTTTTTGTTCTTTTAGGTACATTACCAGCATTGCTGTCACTCTAAATAACTGAGCAGACAAAGCAAAAGGAACTGTTTACAACATTCAAGGAACTTCACTGCATGTTAATTGTTGTAGTTGTTTGAGGTATAAATCATGTTGTCACATTTGTTAGTTCAAGATTTTGTAAAGCTTCCCCATGTATTTCTAACATTTCACCCTTCAATTAATCCTTAGGATTAACCGTTGCTTTATATTTCCTTGTAAATTACTCATTCCCTCTGAGAGATTACTCGTGCTATCTAACTCAACAACATCCTGTTAAGTCAGCCGGCAAGATCCTCGTGTTCGCGTTCCCACACAATATTAAGATCGTATATGTGCACGATCCTTCGCAGTAAAGCACTATTTAAGCAATAGTGAAAATCAGACCTGAAAAAAATTCAGGCCTGAACGGGATTCGAACCACTGACCTCTGCGATACTAGTGCAGCGCTCTACCAATTGAGCTAACAAGCCAACTGGGAGCAGGCCATCAAATTAATTCGACATAAACCCGTAGATGATAAATCAAACAACAAATATATATGAAATACATATAATTTATATGAACTGCGGTTATGAAACGTATATGTGCACGATCCTTCGCAGTAAAGCACTATTTAAGCAATAGTGAAAATCAGACCTGAAAAAAAAAATTCAGGCCTGTACGGGATTCGAACCACTGACCTCTGCGATACTAGGGCAGCGCTCTACCAATTGAGCTGACAAGCCAACTGGGAGCAGGCCATCACCTTCACTGCGAAGGATCGTGCACATATACGTTTCATAACCGCAGTTCATATATATGTATTTCATATATATTTGTTGTTTAATATTAAGATCATTCTGCCTGTATCCGCTAACAAATCTCTTTGAGTTTCTACCCAAAATAAAAACAAGAGTACTTACTTTTCGATGCAAAATTTTGTTCGCAACTTGGATAAATTCCGACAAATCCAGAACCCCGTCCAAGTTTTCATCGAATGTCACAAACAGACTTAATACTTTCTCATCAACCACATCAAATCTTAAGCCGGCTTCGCTATCAACTGCTGTTTTTAAAATCTGGCGTTGAATTCGCATTAAGACAAAGCGATCTACAAAAACAGCAACTACTGCGACCAAAAGCGTCGTAAAAGCAATCGTCATCTTCGTTTTGTAACCGGAAGTGAAATCTTTGGGGCGATTTTTCACAGCAGCAGTAGCTGCATATTCGCGGTTTTCACTCATTCTCGTGTTCTGTTGAGAACAAGCGCCATTGCTGCAACTTAAGGCAATGGAAGGGAAGTAATGGAAGGACCACACCAGTTTCGAATTTCAAGGAACTACATACTTTTGCTCTGTTAATGCTGAAGTCTGGTTCAGCTGTTGCCTTTAAATTTAACAGCGCGCTTTTTGTTCTTATGATAATACACCCATTTTGATTGGCTAGATTTTACAGTCGAACCAATCAAAATCAACTTTAGAACAAAGATTAATCAGAGTCAAGATAGTTAGTAAACATGGCGGGCATTATCTCTAAAGCGGAAGTGGCCGCAGCCATAGAACAGGCGTTTGCTGAAAGAATCGACGAAATGGAGGAGTCAATCGTAGACGAGACAACGAATGAACAGAAAATTCCAACCATGCAGTGTTCTTTTGAACCGAAAAACAAGTATGTTGGTGGCGTCGAAAACATGAATGAATACGTTCTTTCTTACTTCGAGTCTTTGAATCATATGAGTCGGAGAATCATCACTGAACAACGCGAAGTGATGGCCGAACATGGCAACAAATGGGATAATTTAAGTCCCGACGAACAAGATAAACTCTTAGATGAACGAATGGTTAGTCCCGGAGTGAAAAAACATTATTATTTAGACGATTCATTTTCAACGAGAAAGCCAGATTGGTTTCCAGTGTTGAGGTTGGCCCATGGAATTTCAGGGTCCGAAGAACCGAGTAATTTTAACCCGAGAGATAGCATAACATCTGTCACGGTGAGCTTTTTGTGTTTTATCTTCAAGTTTTTTATTGTAGTAAACATGTCCACTTGTTTAGGTGCAAAGAGGAAACAAGTGTTCGCTTTACTTATCAATTGTTATGCTGAAGGTGACGAATATACCCTATAAATTCCTCTATTTTTAGTCGCTTCGACCGTCACATTTCGCTGTTCGATCGTCAAGCGTGATTCATTAACTAAAGAAAGCTTGGGTGTGGTTGTTGTAAACGTTTTGAAAAAAACTTTTCTTCATATGTCTTCGTAAAACATGATACAAAGTTTTTTGCTAGCGAAATATCTTGCTCACAGTGATATGAACGTTAGGCTTGTTCACCAACATTATTACTGATCTGCATTACTTGTCATCTGTAGAAACTTTTACTTGTTAGCAGATAGTTCCTTGAGTTTTAATCATAGTGACATAGTCAGTTAATTTGATTATATTTCGCGTGTTTTGGAGTGTGCATTTAATGCACGTGTCATGAGCTATAATTTATATAGGCCGGGTTATATCTTACAAAGGAAAGGTGTATCGATGGACGATCATCATAGTTTTATTGAGTTTTTTTTTTTTTTTTTTTTTTCACAAGCATACAGTTTTAAGGCTAAACTTTAGGGCACACCTACTGGAGGTCTAGAATGGCCTGTGAAAGTTGAACTTATGATGACTGGCAAGCATTTGTATGATGATGTTGTGAATGTGACATAAAACTAATGTAAAGAACTTGATTATGAACTTAGCTCTCCAGTAGTTGTAAGTGCAAAAACCCACCAGTACATGCCACTGCAGGGTCCAAAAGTTTACTTCTTAAGCTGGATGCCTGGCAGGGTTTAAACATGTTTTAACATGCATGTTACAACTGCATGTAAAATCCTTATGAGAACTTAATGGAATAAGAAAGTCATGGAATAAGGAAAGTTGTAGTTCCTTTATGTCACGAATATTTTAAAAGAAAAAGGTATGAGTCCCCCCCAACCCACACCCCCTTATATTATTTATGAGGAATCAAATCCCAGACCTGTGGATTATGAATGTTCTTGACACAAAAACCAAGCTCAATTTCCTATTATCCTATTTAAACAACAGTACTTTCACCTTTTATACAAACATATGAACACGTGCATAGGTATCCAGGCCATGATCTATTTTATTAGTTGTTATTTTATTAGCATTAATGTATGTATTTTAATTTTTTAGATTCTTAACAATTATTACTAATATACATGTGGTGTATACCTATACATTTTAACAGGTACCTGTATTGTATTCTCCTAATGTTTTGAAGAATCAGGTGGTTCTTTTAAATGCAAAGGATTCATTGTGTCTTGTGTGATGGTGTACTTGATGTGTTTTTTTTTTTGTTTTTTGTTTTTTTTTTTAGCATTTTTATTTTGTTCTGTTATTTTAATAGGAAATCCATTCCAAAGATCAATTTTCTTCTCCATGGTCCTGGGAAACGCGAGTGAGTGTTCATATAAATGCATTTGTTTGCAATCTGTATTGGTTCATTGGTTCATTGGTTCATTTATTTCACACGTACTATTTACATAAAATTAACATAGATAGTAAA
Organism: Stylophora pistillata; assembly: GCF_964205215.1. Taxonomy (NCBI): domain Eukaryota; kingdom Metazoa; phylum Cnidaria; class Anthozoa; order Scleractinia; family Pocilloporidae; genus Stylophora; species Stylophora pistillata. The sequence continues at coordinate 33,323,735 of NC_142524.1, forward strand.
GTAAAGTTGCAACAAATGATTACAGAATAAAATAAATAAAGTACAGATTATAAATATGTGTGTGGTGGCCAAAGTATCAAGGGCTTTCTAGTATTTTGGAATGTATTTAAGGGGCAAGTAATTGGTTGTTGTCACTTTCTGAGTCGCATCCAGGGGTGGTTTGTTTGAACCCCTTAAATTTTCCATTAAAATGCTGGAAATCATGTTTCTGAAGGCCTAATTTTCAAAATCTCCCGGGGGAGCATGCCCACAGACAATTCTCCGAACCCCCCTTGACTAAATCCTGGATCCGCCCCAGACTTTGGCTAAATTTGATCATTTTCATCAACCAGCATGTCATCTTGAAAAAGTTGATATCACGCTGTGAAATTGACATCTCAAATACATTACCAGAGATTAGGAATGCTGGTGTGTAAGCAAAAAAATAATGCTGTGCCTAAAAACTATTTACTAGACCCAAAATGAGTACAACCCACTTACTGGTGCATATTTTGTAACAAGCATTTCTATTTGGGTTATTTCAAGTATTATCATAATGATAAGAGCATATTGCAATACAAGGAGCTGATTGATCACAAAAAGGCTACAAATGCGTCAGAGTTACATACAACTTCATGGCTGTTGTTTCAAAAGCATGTTGTGGCCCATCGATTCTAATAGTTAGGAGCTATAAATAAGCTCTTATATGCTTGTTTTTCCTTTTTTATTTCTGCATTGCTCATAATGAAATGTGAATTTGCTTGTTTCACCAGCTTTTTTAGGAGGAGTTGTTGCCAAATTCAACACAATGATTTCTCTTTCCAATTATCTTTAGAGCCAACAAGATCTTCATTTACTAGAAGAGGGAGAGCTTGAGGAACAACTAAAACATGCATTGGAAGCTGATCTAGAAACACTAAGTACTGTGACTGTACCAGTAGAGGTTAAATCAAAGAAACAGCATGATTCTGACACTGAATCAAAAGACACAAGCACAAGTGGGAGTTTGCCTGGTTCAGAGCCTCTGTCTCGAAAGGAGTTTCTTCTTGAGGGTCAGAAGTATAGCCCTGCTAGTAGCATTCAAGGTAGTAAAGGTAGTTTGTCTTCATCACTGCACAACGGAAGAAAAGGGAGCCTTGCATCAACACCTCCTAAAGGAAGCAAGGCAAGTCTTATATCAAATACACCACCTAAAGGAAGTAAAGGTAGCCTTGCATCAGACACACCTCCTAGATTAAATACAGGAAATTTGCTGTCTGACACACCATCAAAAGGAAGCAAGATAAATCTTGCATCTGAGACATGTTCAAAGGAAAATAGAGGAAGTCCTTTGACGGATACACCACCTAAAGAAAATCATTTGAGCATAGCCACAGAGATGCTGGGAAAGAGAGATGCAAATAAACTAAATCTTGAGTCTGAGATGCCACAGTCATCAGCTGCTAGCAAATCTTCACTCCCAAAAGAGCAGAATGATTCCAAAGAAGCTGCTTCAGCTAAAACAAAAGTGAGTACCTAATCCATGTGTGTTTTGATATAATCATAAGCAGGATAGAATTATTTGATTTGGAGATCAACCGTTACCAACCCTAGAAAAATCGCCCAGTACTTTGTGGTATGAAATTTTGCAGATTGGGAGTCTTTCTGTTGTTGTTGAACTTAGATATTTTTGCTGTCTGAGATGACTGAAATTTCTGCAGGGAACTAAAGTTTTTATATTAAAGAAGTTTAAGGTTGAGGAGGTCAGGGAATTGTAACTTTGTTTTCAATTTTTCTAATTAGACAAGTTTCACATATTTGAGAACCCATGGTGGATGTTTTTTCAGGTCACGCATATTTAAATGAGTCCCTGAAAACAATTAGCATTTGATGGTTATTAGCTTAAGTCACACTTTTACTGTACTTTATAATTATTAATTTTAAAATATCATTTATTTGATATTACCAGTAGTATGATTATTCTTAATGATTTCTCTTCATTTTTATTTCATACAGGAAGTAGATATTGGCACAGCTACCAATTCAAATGACTTGTTGGCTTTTCTTGTTAATTGGTAGCTCAGACAGCTTTTCAGCAGATGATGATGTTATTACATTTATGTGGCATGCATTTCATGAAAAACTTTTTCAATCCAGAAAACTTTTAAAGTATTTTTCAAATGCTTACAGTGTTTGTCAGATAGAAAAAGCATGTACTCTAAATGTTGCTAATTAGGCACAAGTAAAAATGCAGTTTTAAGGACTGTTTAGTTTTGTTATCACTGTTTATTCCTCTGTTGTGGTTTTTGGTGAAGCTCTAGACTGAGAGAACAAGTCAATATTACATGCATTTTTTATATACTACAATTGTGATCATAATTAATCAATACAACAGTAAATGATTTGAGCCTAAGAGTAACAGTTGATCAATTAGTTTTATTGTAAGTTCTGGAGACGGCTGTGGTCGCTATCAGTGACTAACATTTTGACAACCCTAGCAGAAGTCAACACCTCACTTGACTCGTGATTACTTCCACTATATAAGGCTGTCAAAACGTCAGTCACTTTTAACCCTTGAGCTCTTATGAGTCAACTAAGAGAGGCAAGAAAGGATTTGTCCTTACAATATTAATGCAATATCAAGCAGACAAGTAATAAGAATATAGAAAACTATCAGTTAGGGGATTCAATGATTAGTTGATCCAGTACCCAGTTATCCAAACTAACATCCTAAGAGGGTTTAAGAGAAAAAAATTTGCAGATTTTCTTATATTGTTTATATGGACCACATCTACATTAAGGATATTCAAACAGAATGTTTGAATAATGTTTTTGTAAATACTTTTTTACACCTTGGCCATGCATATGATTGCCAAAAGTTTCACCATGTACAAGGTGTTAGGCACAAAAGAACACCATTCAATATGCTAAATACACAGTGAAATATTTTACTTTGGCAAAGACTTTGGGCTATGCATTTGCATTTAGGCAGAATGAGGGAGTTCTCACGGCCTCTTCACCTGCCAGCATACCCTGCAGTGAGGGTTAGAACCTTAGAGGTTGATCAGTCAAGGGTCACAAGACAAAGAGCTATTGTTGGTTTATATTACTCTTTACTTTCTTTTTTCCTCTTCGCCTTGAACCTCTAGCAAAAAAGGTAACTTATCTTAACAACTTTTGCACATATTGAAGAAGTAATTAAAAAATAGATAAAAATGCTTTTCAGGAGTTTTATTTTTCACACAGTGGCTGTAATTAGGCGGAAATTACTAACTTTGGACCATGGCTAACCAAGTTGTTGGTCTGTTTTGGTTTGACAACAAAACTTGATTATTCTGTATCTTTTGGAAATCAAAGAAAAAAAAAAGAGAAAAAAGTAGGGGGGTAAGGGTAAATACCTCCACCCCACCTTTGCCAAAAAAAATATTCTTACATACTACAGGTGATTCAAGTACTTTGAAACATTTTGTTAAAAAAAATTTATTAAAAAACCTCTAAACTTTAAAATATAACCATAAGTGGTGACAATCTTCATTCATAAACTGAATTTATATTTTTACAAATAATCTATAGATTCAGTATAGCTAATATAAGAAAATAAGATATAAAACATCAACCATTCAAATCTATATTTATTTAAGAATAAATTACACGTCCAATCATTTTTACGCCATGCGGTTTTCATAAGAAACTTCTCAGTTTAATGGATAATCATTTTGCTCAATATTTCTTTTCATCATTAAAATAATTTTTACAATTTGAAAAGCTTCTCACCTTTCCTAACTATGTACAACAGAGACAAAATTAAAATATAACTTGCACTACATAAAAAATTATAAACGGTCTAACTTTAAAAAAAAAAAAAAAAAAAAAAAAAAAAAAAAAAACCAACTGCCTCAGTTATTAGGGAAGCTAAGAGCACGAAGAATTTAGAAAATCTTGCGTTGGCATGCACACAAAAAATGATGGAAGCAAATGCAATAAATTATAATTTCCTGACCACCTTCGCTCGTCTCCACTAACTCAGAACCTGGAAGACCTGGATGACCTGGCCTCTTTGACATCATTTCAGAGTTTAATTCTATTGGAAGTCAATTATCTATGCCGGTACACAAAAATGACTCCAAATTAAAAGTTCTGTTTAAGAAAAGCCAAAACTACTAAACAAAGCGTAGAAGCACTCTGATAGACCGCTGACCCAGACGAGACTTCATGATCATGTTCACACGGGTATCCCCGTGTCCCGTGCACTCCCTTCACCACCACGCCTGTTTCAGTGGTTTTCTCTAAGGCCAGGTTCTCTTTCTCGCATCTCATCCATTTCAACGCTATACTCTTGGGATAATTAGCCTCAACTGCAATCTTCCAATCATCGAGTCTATAATATTGCGATCCTTTGAAGAAGTAAGTTTTGCCGTTCCTCCACTTCATAACAGAATTGCAATTTGCCGGCACCCCTCCCCAAACTCTGATACTCCTTGGGTAGCCTGCATCTATCGAGCCGCGGTAGTAGCGCCAATATTTGTCTCCTTTAAAGAAATACGTTTTCCCGTTTCTTCCCCAGGTAAAGACAGCGTCCATGTCTTTTAAATCCATTGGTAGCCCCATTTCTGTGATAATACGCTCTCTGTGTTCGATTCTGTATGTATCACGCTTACTGTCGTAGTAATAACGCCAGTAGCTTGATAGGAGAAAACAGAATAAGAAAACGACAAAATTAGCAAAGTTAGCCGAGCTTTCATGTTTATAACGATCACATAACGGGGAGAAAAGTTAGCATGTCCTCACACGAAGGTATTTAATGACAGATTCTTGTGGCCAGATATCAAACAATCATTCTGAAATCAGGGAAAAGGTACAAAAGACAGGAATTGGTCACCCAATAAGGAAATTTTTACGATGGAAAAGTCATGTTGCCGCAACGAAAAACCGTGACGACACTCAGTAATGATCAGTGACACGCACTGAAAACGCTTTTTTAACTTTTGGATTGCAGTGTGTTTTTTTTTAAAGGACAAGCTTGAAAAAACGCTCGTCGCCTATTGAAAGAACATGCAACTGCGAAAAAGACCACAGAATTCCAGGAATCGAATAGAAGTTTATGGCGGAAAGTAGATACAGCTTATCTAATGAAAGACACTCACTTGGATCCGCTGAAGAAAATCAGCCTGTTACCACTTAAGGCGTAGGCAGCGTCTATCTTATTAGGAAGTTCCTTCCACAGGTCTTTGACCTTGTGAGGTCCACTCTCCAAGCCTGCACCCGAAGCACTTTTGATGATCCAATATTGAGTTCCCTTCAGCGCGTATGTGCGCTTGTCAGGGCCCATGAATAACGTGTCATATGAAGGAATGGAACAAACATCATTTTCCTCAGGGAGCATAGGCTCAGTGGTTGTTGGTGCTGGTGTCGCACCTGGGCCATCTGTGGGGCCTGGTTTATGGATGGGTTTTCCTGGAGAAAATAAAGTTAGAATCTCCGGTCAAAAAAAAAAAAAAGCTGACAACGTCACTTTTGATCCATCGAAGCATGGCTAGGTTTTGAAACATATTGCTTTGCGTCATGGCTTAGGCACTAATTAGTTAAAAATAATAATAAACGAAAGAGTGGTATTCTCGGATGGGACACTCATCACCTTTAGCTCCCGTCATTACTAATTGATTTTGCTTTAAATAACAAACGCTTACTTCTAGTTACTCTCAGTTGAGCAACAAAAGTAATTCTTGTATGTAGATGTTTTTACTATCATAACTGTGTCTTGGTTTGGAAAACCCGATCGTGCATTTCTCTCAACCATGGTCGAATGAAAAACTAAACCACCAGAAACTTCATACTTTGAGCTCTTACTGGCTTCTCGTCATATTTTTCCTATTCAGATTAGTAGTAATGATCAATCTGATTGTGGATGAACATGGCTGAACATCAATTATCATGGAATTGCGCTTTAAGGAAACATTTATGGCCACTTACCATAAAGCTGTTGTATTCCCAGGATATCATCTTTAGTGAGCTTTACATCAGGCACATAGCCCTTGTACCACGGGTACATGATAGATTCTCGCACATTGGAATGCTCCAGACCTAAAGCATGTCCAAACTCGTGAATAGCCACCCAATCCAAATTGATACCGGCACTTGTCCCTGTGGTAAACTTCTCCGCATCGTCAAAATGTGCATCACCCGAAAGTCCTGTATAAAACAGATGAAGATTACTGTAATTAGATTTGCTAGTCCGAGCTCTCATTGGCCGAGTCGTCATTGTTACACTTTTCCTTTGTTCTGATGGCCAGATGTGATAACTTTGGTATTCGTTTGACGACACTCATCCATCAAAATGCAAACAAATGTTTTTTTTCTTTTTATCTGTTTGTTTGTATACTAACCCAAGTTGTTGTGTGGGTAGAAAGCGTGCGCTAATGTTCCACCCTGTCCATCAAACGGATACGCGTCGTTGTGCCACCCGTTCACAAAACTGATATGAATATCAACGTCTTTCTCGTTGGCGTGTCGATCCTCCTTGATTCTAAGATTTGTAGCAGCACTCCACTGATCAAAAGATTTTTTAAATATTTGACGTTGTGTCTCTTGGCTATTAATGTCTCTTGTGAAAGATTTAATCTGGTATGTCAGATCCTAATAAAATCAAAGGAAAAATTTTAGTATTAAATCGACTTCAAACGAAGTCTCTAGAAGACGTATTTTACGAGCAAGAGTTTCTAATTTTTTGTTTTAAGAAAAATAAAGTAGTCTTGATTAATGGTACAATCGAGAAACTAATGATTCTCCAGCTCTTTTGAAATCAAAATTTGCTTAATTCTCCCATTAGTCAGTGGGAGTGTACAATTATTAGTTAAGTTTTTTTGTGTGTGTATTTTCTAATCAACTAATTTTTTTATGTGTACAGTTGCGCTTTCCTCCGATTTAACGGTAGTTTCCTACGGCGTACAACATGACAAATATTAGTCGAGAATACGCTCTTTATCTTTCTCCTATACACTGAACGAGAAAGCTGCGACTGCCTTCCTTTTCCGCTCCCCTTCATTCACACAGAATCACTACTTTCCTTCTCTTTGAACCGAAAACTGACCTACCCTTTTCTTCCAAGACGATCCTTGTAAAGTATATCTTTTCTTTCGTCGAGTGTTATCGGAGTTATAATTCCCGTAGTCTGCCACACCACAACGAGATTTACCCATCTGTGCAATAGTAGCTGCATCCATCTTCCCAGTCTCTGGCAAGTTGGCATATCTTTGAAGCATTTTGATAGCTTTCTCTAAATCTGCTTGTGATCTCAACGTTCCCGTTCTTGGGTCATCGTTCATCAGGTAACCAAACTTTGTCAGAAAATCCTATCAAGAATAAGAGGAGAATAAACAAAAAAATGAGTTGATAGATCGAAAATATTCGCTGACAACAACTCTTCAATGCTTAGGTTATTTTTCTTTGCGGTTACAAAACTGGCTGTATAATAATGTTGCATGTAGAGTTGAATCTGCACGAACATCAAACCTTGAACATGTTTACAGTCAAAGTTTATTTCCGACACCACTATTATTCAGCGAAAAAACTTAATACCTTGCCGCAAAGGCGAATTGAAGAAATTTTGTTGAGATCTACAGCTGAATCTAATCACCTTTCCATGGTCGAAAGTGTGGCTTCCAGTTTTGATAAGACCCGATTTCCGCCGTTTCTAGGGAAGGAGCGCGGGCCCATTTCCGTACAGCGGCTGATAATCGAACCCGATTGTTGTCGAGTAGTTTCAAAACAAAAGTGGTAATAAGCCAATCGTACGATATGAGGAGATCTTCTAAGAAAGGGCTGAGCGAAAACGTACAGCCATTACAAAAACATAGATGAAGTGAACGGGGAAGGGGTAAGAAAATTGTACTCGCTTGTTAGCCGTCATTCAATGATTCAGGCCTCGACTTTATTTCAGTCTTGGCAATAAAGAAAAAAGAAAGGCTGAAAGTTTCTAAAGAAACTGTGGTGCTGCGTCGGTGGGGGTAACAAGGTAATTTGGTTATATCAATTAAGATGAAATTGTAAATTGGCCACCGTAACGAATAAAAAAGCTGACGTTTCGAGCGTTAGCCCTTCGTCAGAGCGAATGAAAGAAACCTGCGAACGTGGCATTAGGAAATTATCGCTAGTCATCGATCTCATATTTTCTTACAAATCTGTCGTTTTTGAGATTCCTAATTCTATCGACAAAAACAAACATATAAACGAAAGTGAAATATAGAAACTACAGTTGCAAGTCACCATTTTTTTTTTTTTTTTTTTGAATAACCATTGCGCGTTTAAGAGTTCCTCTGTCTGGGAAAACGAAACCAAAGTGTAGAGTGAAAAAATACCACACAGCATCTTAGAAAAAATGTGACACGATCTAGAGTTCCTCCAATAATTTTTTCCGCGTAAACGGGAAGCTCTTACTGGGAAATAGTCTCCTTTGCAGCCGTCTTTCGAAAGACGGCCGCAAAGGAGGCTAACTGGGAAAAGGAAATTAGAGGAAACAAGGTCGTTGAAAAGGTCATGTCGCTACAACCGACTTGGTTTCGATATACGTATATAGATAATAACGACATGCAAAACTAATCAATCATGCTCCCTGATTATTATACTCATTGTCTTCGTTTGAATAAAGTGTCTTAAGAGAAGTTAGTCAATTAAACTTGGATAAGTGACTCTCATGGACTGCGTGCTCAGTAAGAGATGACGTAATTTAAGATAAAGTCAAGCATTTTCTCTGACGTAATGGCTATTTCGCTGAAAAAAAACTTCATTCGAGAAATTTCAGAGCGATTACGCAAAGGCTACAATTCAGCTATGAATTTTGATTAAATAGCGTTTCGTAGATGGTACTACTGGTTTTTATTCGGACACATTCATGATCACTGCGCTGGTTCCGACAGTATTTATTTCACGAAAGGAAATTTCGTCGGGCCGCATAGGAAATTGGAACAAAATTTTTAACTAAAATTTGCCTCTCGATAAAACAGTATATTGTGACAACATCGAACCCACAACGAGTTTATGAACAAATTATATTTTTACTTACAATTCCTTGAGCCACTTGCTTTGAGTTAACTGGACCTCCTTCGGCCACGGGATTTTGCAAACAAACGAGGAAACAGAACGTGACGATAATTTCACTGAACGCCATTCTCTGCTTCACCGCCTTCAAAGAATTTTAAGCACTGAAATAACTACTCTATATCTTTCAGCGGCAGACTTCTGGCCGATTTGACTTCTTGTCCCCAACTGAAATTAAATAAGAAGGCTCTGTACTTTATAAGCAAAACCTCCCTTTGCGTGGTCAGATGCCAAGTGTCTAACGAAACAAGAAGCCCTCGTCACAACAACGCAATATTTGTTTATAGCGCCTCTGTCACGCTTTTCTAGACTTTTTTTTTCAATGCTCAGGAAGAGGAGTGCAGACCACTTTGAAAAAGATCAAAAGTGTGGACAATTTATAGGAAACTGACCGTAGTAATAGCTCACTTCCGCTACAAACAGTGGTTTTCAATTTCACTACCGTATTTGGCAAAGTTGTGGGGATTACTCAACAAGTTGTGTTGTATGATCACGTAAACCGCAAGTAAACGGAAACAATATAATCGGAAACAATATGGTCTGCTGCTCTCTCAACTGCTATTGACAGATAAGAGGAAAGCTTATTTGCCAAGACTAACAACCTGATGTTTGATATCCCTCCATATATGATCATCGCTGTCTATGCTATAATATTTCAAAGTCGAGGAAAGTCGATGACAGCTGAAAATGGGTTGACACAGATTTTCAATTCATGTCAGCTTCCCTGATTTGTAAGTCAATTGATCTATATCTTAGGCTTACCCGCCTCGGGTGTTTGTGTCTTGACCGACGTTTTTAAAACTCAAACGCTGTTCATATTTCCTAGCGGTTGTTTATCAGTAGTTCAGTCTGGCCAATATCATTCATTTTATCATAAAGAAATAAACTTACGCGAGGTTGAATTCAGCTGGAAACTTTTCTATTTTGACACTGATAGAATAACAGATTATGTAAAAGATAAAAAAAAAAGAAAAAAGCCAACGATACGGTGAAGTAACTCAAATCCAAACTGCGACAATGTAAAGAATTATTCTTATCAGAAAAGCAACAGGTTTTCAGGTGTAATGTTGAACATCATGTCTGCTCATTAATGGGGCGAGCAGCGGCTATAAGTACGTCCTATTTGAGGAATATCATCTTCAATGGCGCCATTTTTAATACAGCCATATCAATCCTTCCTCATTTGTTTCTTATACACTAGCCGACTAAATTGGTAGTTTGTCTTTTTAACTATACGCCCCCTCTTTTTTTTTTATATTGTCCTATTGTTTTAAAACGTACTTGCTGAGTTTCTTATTTGGTGAGAGCATAAATTTGTTTGTAGATAAACAAACCGCCGCTGCGAGCTCATTATCACGTTTTCGATCAAAATGATTTTTGAGACTCCGAGTCGGCTCAATGATATCTTGCCCGACTACATTTTCAACGTTCGCCCTACAGTTTACCGGAACCCTTTTCAACGCTGACCTTTCAAACATCTGTTAACACGCCCACGCTTCGAACAAGGGAACAAAAATTCCTTTTAGTGGAATACACGACACTCTACACTTGCTTGCTCTGTAGTTTAGTGAAGTTTGTTATCGGAATTTATCAAAAAAACTGGTGGTATAGTCCCAGTCTTTGATATTTTTCGTTTCCATTTTCGATCAGCATGTCACACTGATTCATGCAAGGTTTGAGGGCTTTTAGCACGACGATCATTTTTGCACGAAAATTTTACAAACACCCAAGAGTGACATTCGATGGATAGCTACAAATAGGCTTGAAGCAAGCTTCGTGGACCACCTTGCATCACTTTCGGTTTTGAGTGAAAAATGTGCTCAAACTTTTCGGTTTTGTTTTGGTTTTTCGTTATATTTATATTATTATTTTTTTTTCATTTTTTTTTTCGTCGTGATTTTTTTGTCGTCAATTTTTGTTTTGCTTAGTTTTTTTCTTTTTTTTTATGCAGCTTTTTGTCAATGGCTGGCATAACTGCCCCCAATGCTGCCCCAAAAAGTGTAATCTCAGACTGACTAAGTTAGCTGAGATCAACTTCCGGTGAACGGAACCGCTCTACTGACGTCATTAATTGACGTCAAGTACCCCGCCTTGTCCCACGTATTCCTCTTAAATCTGAGGAGAAAAATTTCTTCCAAAATTTTAATTTCAGTAAAAACAAACTATAAAGGTAAGGCAGCCCTTGCCTTGTGAAAACCTGTCTGGAAAAAGTCGATCTGGGATTCATGCACGGTATCAGTTCATAAATTGTTATTTGCCGTTTGGTATCAAACGTAAGGTCTCTTTCGCACTAAGATTTTAAGGATATCAGGGAGCAACATGCGCTTCCCATAGCACTAACCGTGAAGGCTGGGTAGTTGCCATACACGTAAGGCACGGCTGATTGGAAACAGTTGCCGTAATTTCGTTATCTTTACACCTATGGCGAATATACTGATTACGGTCTAGTGTAATTTAATAAATTGGCTTCTCGATATAAGATACACAGGTTTGCACGGAATGCCACTCCGAAAAAGAAAATGAATGGCAAAGAAAGGAATTTTGACCAAAACATCTTTCTAATCTGATTTAGTCGCCCAGCAAGAAACAAGGATAGTGAACCTCGCTACAGAAACGGAGGAGAGAGGCTTGGATAGGGTCGGCCTAGCCAGCATGTACGTAGTCTTTCACTGGCTAATATTACATCATTCAAGCTTAATGCTGGGTGAAGTTTATCACCAATTCTTGTCTTTGGTAATGACAAGAAGCTAAATAATGATACAACAAAGCGGCTTGGATTAAAAAACCCAGCATAAGTTACAGAGAAGCTAAGTTTGAAACTGGGGTGTAATAATAGGGTCAACATTTGGAGAACCGGATGTCATACCCCCGCCACGAACTCCGAGGGATACTCCATCCCCCGGTCCCTCGTGGGCAAATTAGTGACGGGACGAAAGCTTAAAGCTACGACACATTTATTTGCAACTCACTCGAGGCTGTGCGTTGTTACAATTGAGAATAAAATCAAGTCCTTTATTACATTTATCGTTTTAGCTCGTATCACGTGTCTGCCTCACAACCGGAATCACTTTTTTAAGGAAATTTTTGGTACATATGTTTTTCACTCGTTCCGAAACTGCCTTGATTCTCTTTTTCCCGTCTGTAGAACATTTATGAAAGAAAGAGAAATCCCATCCAAGTCGAACAAATTTCAAAAATTAATTAGGTCTTGCAAACAACATTACGTAATTCAATAATTCACCAGACGACTAAACATGATTTAGTTCTGAATACATTGTGCTAAAACGGATGTGGTCAGCCACGTTTTTTTTTATCTAACCTTAAGTCCGCGACCCCTCGAAAAGAAACAATGATCTTTTATGATCTGTTTCCCGGCTAGTAAACAAGATTGAAGGTCTGTTAATGCCTGATTATCATAAGATTGTCACGTTATTAGCCGTTATCAAAAGAGGCTAAGCATTTGACATGATCTTCTTTCTTTCCTTAATACCGCACAAATGCAACTGATATTAAAATTATTTCAAGGAGATTTTTTACCCACATTTAAGAGTTGTTAAATAACCTTCATCATTACCCTTTGTCTCAAGAAAAGGTCGGATGATTGTGTTCTCTGCGCTCAAACGGATGTGGTCAGATTTTATTTGTTCAGCAAACCACCGATTCGTGATCCTCTGAAAAGAAAACAGTGATATTTGTTAATCTGTTTCCTTATTAAGGCCTGTTATAGCCTATTGAAAAAGTTATCACGTTTCAGCCGTAATCTTAAGAATATTAAGTGAACAAAATCCTATTTTTGCCCTAATACAGTAAAAGTCATTATCATAATGACCGTCACTTGTGGTTTACAATAACCCGATCGCCGTCAGAATTTTTAAAAAGGTTTTACTAATAATTTGTGCAGAATCGAGACTCCAAAGAACTAGAGGAAGAACTAGAGGTATGTGTTTTACATTTATCAGTTCAACGTTTATTCCCCTGAACACGCATTCTGAGGTTTTTATTTTATGGACCTCTATTTAATTTAATAGTGTTATGTCCCAACAAAGTCGTGATATTGAATTGCCGACAGGTACATATTTATTCAACTCAAGTTGATAAACCTTTTATGCTTTTATGGAGAGAGGCCAAGTCCGTTTCAGGGGTAGTTCCGAGAAATAATTCCGTATAATTATGTATTTGTTACATATAGTTCTTGTTAACCGAGCGGGAGGTCTGTATAGGAGAATCTTGACCGAGGTCGCCTGTACAGAACGAACGCAGTGTGGTCTGTACCAGCGACCGAGGTGAGGATTCTCCCATACAGACCGACCTAGCTCGGTTCATAAGATGTTTATTATATGGCTGTCTCTAGAAAGCGACGAAACATATTCTTTGTAACTTTTTTTTCTAGACCGGTCTAGATGCCGGTCTAGATGGGAAAATCTAGACCGCTTTCAATATTGATTTCAACCAAACAAATTCGTGAATTCGGTAGTTCCCAGTCCTTGTGAGACACAGCCATATAATAAACAGCCTTCTTACACGACTCGGGCAGTCAGAGGGCCAATAACTAAAATCAACCAATCAAAATGCTCTATTGCCGGTCCAATACTCTCTAAGTATTGGACCGGGCACTGTCCCGAATGGTCCCGAATGATACCGCACTTGTGTCCCTTTGAACTTCAGTCGTATAATAAATCTCTTATTAACCAAGCTTGCTCGGGACCGTAATGGAAGAATATCGGCCCTCGATCTTTTTTGTACGGACCTCGCTGCGCTCGGTCCGTACTGTCAAGACCTCTCCCAGTACGGCCCTCGCGCTTGGTTAATAAGATATATTTACCAACTACATCTTTTTAACTTGCCCATATCGACGATGGGCTCCGAGATATAGATATATCTGAGATTCGATTTAATTTGCCCTTACTCCATCTTGTTAATTTGCATTTATATAATCTTGAAGTTCTTCCTTTTTCATTTTGACCTTCAGTGGTTCTTCCCCTTTAGTTTCCGTCGTAAAAATGGATATCAGCTAAAACTCATCTTTTATTAATTAACTTAGTATTCCTTTCATTTTCTCTTGATTATATAATACACGAACACTGCAAGCAGATTTACTAATTGTTTCTAGAACAATTTTGAAAGCCAGTTTGAACTAGCTGCTGACTAGTTACGGTGATATATTTGCTGCTTTCAGCATTGTAAACATCACTCTGTGAATATTGTTTGAATATTTCCTCTGCAAAAATGTCGCGTGTTCACTTCGGTTGCTTCGCCGAAGTCATTCCGGTTTTAAAGTCTTTCAGCGGTTTAGAATATGCACTGATTTCAGTTTGAAACCGGCCCTCCAACGAACTTTGACTAGTGACACAAAGCTTTGACTTGCTTTTTTATTTTGTACATGGAGTGTAATCTTTCAGGCAAACTCAGTCCTCTACGGGGGTAAAGCTAATAAGAAGAAAATTTAATGTTTATCTTAAATTGTACATTTGGCTAACGAGCGATATGCAGTTTTTATACATATACTGAACCACACTTTTAATTTTAACATTAAATCTTTCCTTCATAAAATATATTAAAAGGTCCTTGAAGTCGTTTTTCACGCCACTTTTATATATAAAACTTATAATAAATAAATATATGTACACCACGTCGTATACCGTGGGACTTGGAATATTTTTTAGAGTGGAAGAGTACCAATACCAAAGTTATCGAAAATATATATTTCGTCCTCTGAAGAGTAAGTTACTCGGTTTAGTTTTGTATAATTTGATTGGTTAATTGATAGATCGATCGATTTACCCTTCCTCTGGAAATTATCGAATCAATTCTTGACTATGTGGGAGGGAAGCTTGGGTCGAGTCGCGTAATGAGCACGTTACGACCCAAGCCCCCTATTTTCGCCCCGCCGACATGTGGGAGGAAGGCTTGGGTCAAGTCGCGTAACGAACACGACACGACCCAAGCCCTCCTTTACGTGTTTCGCCCCGACGCCGTTATCGTGTTTTACAACCTTACTCTGGTTTTCTAACCAAACGCCTGAAACAGGCCTCTGCTGGACTTTTTTTTTTTTATCAAACAAATCCATTCTATCACTTAACGTATATTCGGTATTAGGAAATATGAAGAAATAAAACCAGCTACTATAACAATGTATTCCGCCTCAGTTGCAAAAGAAGAAGAAGAGGAAGAAGAACGAACGGAATCATGCGCATGTGCATGTTTTGATGAACGATACGGCGATATTTTCCCAGCTTTTAAACCTGCTGGAGAACATCCCATCCAATAAGTGGAAATAGTCTTGGGATACCCTTTCTGTATTTGAATAGAAGTGTCGTTTAAGGCGTAATATTGTGCCCCTTTGAAAAAGTACGTTTTGCCGTTTTTCCATTGCAGTGCAGCATTCAAATGATTCGGTAGATTTGGTAACACAGAGTGAATGGTTTTGGGGTATCCAGGGTCAATGCTTGTTCTTTCGCTGTTATATCTCCAAAATTTGTCACCCTTAAAGATGTACAGCTCTCCATTTGCACCCCACTCTAATGCGGTATCCATGTTGTGTACTTCACCAGGCAGGTTTAGGTCTGTTATGTTTAATGGACCTTGTACCAATGACCTATTCTTGTAGGTCCAGTATCTGAGGATAAAATAAATTATTTCATATTAAAAGTAACCTCCATTTGGCGTGAAAAAAAATCGATGCTCGCATTTTTATCCGTGGACATCTGCTCTATGCGGCGAACGCTTTCCCAGAGCGAGGCTGTAGTGATGTTTGGATGAAGGAGTGATTAAGAAAATAAATGAGCAAATAGGGGGGAGAGGGATGGGGGGAAAAAGAATTGACTGATGTCAAATAGATCTTTACACCGAATGCAAATATGGCGTCCAATTTGAGTTGCCATTGTTCTGGACTGACTAGCCTCTCACACATGTAATAATCCTTTTGTATTTCCACGTGAAGACGAGGCTAGTGAGTCCAGAACAAAGGCAATTCAAATTAGACGCCATATTTGCATTCGGTGTATGGAAAAACGAAGGAGTACTACATACCTTGATCCCTTGAAAATGAAGGTAAGTCCGTCATAACCTCTTGTGTAACCAGCGTCAATATCATCCTCGAGTTTTTCCCAGAATTGAGATATTTTCAGAGCTCCAGTAAATGCTCCCTGATCACCAACCGGCCAAAAATATGCCCCCTTGAAGGCGTAAGTTATCTTGTCAGCGGTCATTATCATGGCGTCAAGCGTACTGCTGCAAGGGTTGGGTTTTCCCGGAGACTGGGTGGGGTCAAAGTGAGGAGTGGGTGTGGCTCTGTTGATTTTGGGCTTACCTAAACATAAACATGTTGATGAGAATGTTAGTAAACCTTAACCTGTGCCAGGTTCTCGACAGTTGGAGACGAAAGTAAAAGTGAGCCCGCGAAACACAAAAACAAGTGGACGTGGTGACTGTGGTTGTCAAGGAAAAAGCTACACATGTCGTGCTTCCGCTTAATTCGTAAAGGCAATTGCACTTTTTCGCCCGCAAAATTTTTCACTCATCTCTACTGACTGAGATTTAATTTGAACGGGGCGACAAAGACAAGCAGACCCTCGCAAGAAAGGGTGGGTATAGTCCTATGGACATTAATCTGAACAAACAGATTGAGAAGTCTGATCTTGGTAAATTAAGTATATATGATCAATGTCTCATTTCGTTTGAAAATTGAATTGATTGAGAAGTCTGATCTTGGTAAATTAAGAATATATGATCAATGTCTCATTTCGTTTGAAAATTGAATTGATTGAGAAGTCTGATCTTGGTAAATTAAGTATATATGATCAATGTCTCATTTCCTTTAAAAATTGTCAGCAAACGGTACGCACCGTCAGAGTGCATTACGATCGTGAGTCTTAAAACCAAAAACTTAATCGCAGCAGTTGCTACATGAGGCCAAAAAAACGTCTATGACCATTTTGAGTTTTGCGTTTGATTTGTGGGTATAAAAACTCAAGTTTTCTCAATCTGTCAAAGAAAATAAAAACCAAGTAATCTTAGATTGCAAACCACGTCTCAACGCTGAAGCCTAATGGATCGACTCACCGTATATGTGTTGAATTCCAAGAATATCATCACGGTTTAGTCTATTTCCCGACAGACTTTCCTCATAAATCGGGTACATAATTGCCCTTTTGTTTTTGGAGTGAGCGAGCCCCAAACTGTGTCCCAGCTCATGGAGGGCTAGCCATCTAAGATCCACTGCTCCATTCTGTCTGGTAACCGTGAACATTTCTTCGTCATCAAAATGGACATCTCCAAAGTACCCTAAAAAAGGAAGGAGAGTAAGTTAGCCGACATCAAATCAGAATCGAGAGTCTGAGTTGGTCCCGATTTTCCTTTTCTTTCACAGAATAATGGCGTTTTCTTTACGACCGAGTAGGTTACATTCGTCCAGAACAAAACGGAAGTTAGAGCACTAGATGAAGTGACTTTCAAAAATCGCATACCCGTTCCTTCTCGATCAAAAAAACATTTACACGCCTTAAGTAAAAAGTAAAAATGATAAAGAAAACTCAGAATGTCAGGGCAATAAACACCGAAGTCTTAAAAGTGAGGCAATGACTAAACTTTCGAGTCCACGATCCTAGATTTTCAAATCATTATCCAAGATAAACGAAATACGATTGGGAGATGATTAAAAAAAATGAAATAAGAAAAAGAAATGGAGACCCAACTTGCTGGCTTCAAATGACGTTTCCAACTATTGGAAAATGCTTCCCATCGATACTATAATTAAACTAAATCCTAAGATTTTTTGGCTTATTGAAATACCTTTGGCAATCTAAAAGAAAAGTTAAAAAAAAAGGTGTTTCTAAGTTACCATCCTATTACGAACCAAGTCCAACAAGCTACAAACTTCTTTGGTAACTAACTGAAGATTCTACATCAGGCCTCACTAAATTTAAACCTTCTCTTTAAATAAACATGAAGGATTTTATCAACTCACCCTCGTTATTGCCAGGAAAGTAAGCGTAAGCCAGTTCACCTCCTCTCCCGTCAAAAGAATAGTCATCGTCTTTCCTTTTTTCAAAAACAAGTTCAATGTCCGCGGGACCACTGCTTACTTTTGAGAAGGTCAGCGGAGTTACCTTTGCCCACATCTTCAGGGAAGACTTTATTGTTTTGTCTACCTGCCTTTTGGTGAGGTCTGAAGTATAGCGTGTTATCTTGTAAGTTAAACGCTGGGAAAATGTAAAACGTCGTAAAAGAAAAGGTCACATAGGAAAAATAAACCAAACATCGATGAGGAATTGTCGAGTACTTCAAATTCGCCAGAAGAACATTTAAAAAACTAGAAAAAAAAAAAACTTTTGAGTCATTTTACCGCCTTGGGTATCCTATCCATCCTTCTAGAACAACAGCGTTCTCCTATGTTTTCTTTCCTTATTCAGCAGCGAGATAGATTTTGAAAGCTTTGAATTGCAAACCTACCGAGTTCTTTCTACTTAGTTAGCTGGTCTGTGTTCAATTTCCACCTGGATAGCACTGTAGCTAATCAACCCACACCCCCTCCACCCTCCCCACTCCCCATTCTGTCCACTCACCCTCTCCCCCCCTCCCCATTCTGTCCACTCACCCTTTTCTTCCATGAAGTTCCATGATGAGCATATCTTTTCTTTCTCCGGAACTCTACCGCTTTATTGAGATCTTGAAAACCACAGCGTTGCTTGGTAACCAACTGTATCATCTCAGGGTCCTTTAGATTTCCGGTCTCGTTAAGCCCTGTAAAACGTTGAAGATTCCTCACCGCTTGATCAAGTATTCTTTCGCTTTTCACTTCTCCTGATTTTACATCGCTAGGTGACAGATAGCCATATCTCTCCAAGTAATTCTAAAAAAAAAAACGGTTGTTCAGACTTTTAAATGCCGCGAGAAGATCGACAAACACATAAACAGCCAAGTACAAATAAAGTATGATAAAGTGATTTCTCTTTAAAAGTCACCATACGATACGTTTAGTAAGGATTTTTTTCTTCAAATTATAGGAAAACAAAAAGTCACTTTCCTAGCTAGGGCGGACCAAGAGACCAGTTTAGTCAGATATTAATTATATCTCTGAGTTCAAACAGAGGGGGATATTTCAATTGAAACCAACATATTGATTTAGCGGGCCGTACAGTGAAATACAGCCCGCTAAATTGGCCAATCATAACGCACGTTCTAACTGAGATATGTAATAGTGACAAGGATTGTAAAAAGAAAAAAAAAACTGATGACGGCAAACTTTTCAAAATGTGCAGAAAGCGTACGTGGACTAGATGAAGTCCAATTAAAAAGTGTGCATAGTGGTCGCCGGCTAGATTGATCATTCTTGGGCGTGATTTGTATTGTTTTCTCAGCCCGAAATAACTGCGAATACTGACGTGTCGTAATCTTCGATATAAAGAAACATGTATGAACTATTTCTTGATCTAACACCAAATTCTGGTAACTAACTCACAAGGAAATATGTAGCAGTAGAGGGGGAGATTTTAACAATAGGATCCTAAGAGTTCAAGGGTTAATCAGCGAAGTGATCATCGCACGTGAACTGCGATTTCAGCTCTATCAATTGAACTACGAAGCCACATGTTGGGAGCGAGGCAAATTTGAGAGGGTACTTCTTTCCCCAACAGGAAATAAATTCCATTTGTCAAAAATTGTTAATAATATAGGTCCCCTTTTCACGGAAACTAGATTTTGAATGAAGCCTTTCTGTTCTGGGATTCAGACGCCTCGATTGTGGAATATTGCCGCGAGTGTACAGTGTATGTGTCCCCTACTAGCAAGACAAAAGTGGAAAACAAACCGGAAAGTTGAAATACTCAGTTCAAAAATTAACATTATGTCAAGAAAATGATTCAAAAGAAGTGAGTTCAATAATTATTACCCCAGGCTGTGAACCAAACTTGAACGAAAATATACGCTCAACGACAGATTAAGACCGTTTACAAGATTTCTTTGAACAATAAACTCTCAACGTTTTGCTGTTATTGAAAACAACGCTTCCTGTTAAGAAAGTTGCACTTCAAGCCAGGTCAGACTCATGGGATAATCTTTGGAGGAATGTGAACTATTTTTGTTATATCTACATTGTTTGGCAGCAGTGTGTGTGGTTTAATGTTTAGTTATTAATAGCTTACAAACCGCAAGCGTTAAGACACAAATGTTGCTGTCCGCATTCTTCCCGTGTCTGATGAATGGATATTAGTTTTGGATATGCTCCAAAGCTTCGTTGTTTGGTTTTTACCAAAAAGGATGCTTTCGGCCGAAATCTTTCAAGAGTTTACACTCAAAACTGTCTTCCATGGGTATAGCATATAAAAAGTGATTCATGGAAGTTTTATGTGGCATAATGTGATATTTACTAGTTATGCTGAAGTCAATTTTAGCCCTTACAGTCTGACGTGCTTCAGTATCACAAAACGTTGACCCAAGGGGGCAGTGTGTGCTAGAAAGAGCTGGGATTTTTAACCATCGAAAATCCAAAGTTCAAAGTCTGAAAGAATTGTACTTGTAAATGAATTGTCGTTTTTAAGGCCAGACGGGGCCCGTTGTGCGACAGACTTTTGAAGGAAAGAACTTCAATTGTACATAGCGTGAAGTTTCATATCTAGCAGTTGTTCAAGTGGACCCGTCAAACTTTGTACCCAACGTAATTGAATGGGAGCTTTTGTGAACATCCGGCGAAATGAAATTCTGCAATTCAAAAGTTGTTTTCTTTTACATCGTATATCATAATTTGCTAAACTTTCGTAATTGTGTTACAAGCGTAGGTTTGTTTAAGCTATTTGTTTGTTCCTGCGGCCCTCCTTGACAATGATGACTGAAAAAATATTGACGTCATAATGACATCACTTTCAGAGAATCTTTCCATTTGTTATCCAATATTTGAACACAGGAAAAACAAAGAGGCTTTTGGTTTTTAAGTGAAATTCTTTGGTGTGAAATTTTCATTCCCGAAGTTTAAACAGAAGTGAAGAATTTTTCCCACGCTGTTTCTTTAAAACTCGGTGTAAACGGTTTGAATTACAAAGAGAATTCAAATACTTGATAAAGTATGGCATATTGACAATTATCTGAGTCAGGAGAAGAAAGTTAACATTTACGTGGTGCCTAGGACGTCAAAGTTCTACTGTAAGTTTCGACGTGTCTCTGAATGTAATGCATCCTTACGGAAAATGTGTTATCCTAGATTCTGAATTTCCCAAGTTTCGACTTGTCCCTGACTGTAATACATCTTTACAGAAAATGCGTTTCCCAAATTTTGAACTTCTACGTTTCGACGTTTCTCTCACAGTAATGTATCCTTACGGAAAGTGTCTTCCTAAATTCTGAATTTCCTGTTCAATACTTTCGTGTTAAGGTATCCCACGGAGGAATGTTTGCCTTGGGAGATAGTTTAAACAAGACATATAGCAAAAAAGAAATAACTAATGAAAAAAACTAAAACGTTTACATATCGAAAGTAGTAAGGACATTTTAAATAGAAAAATGTAAGGAGTATAATTTCAGCAATGGAAATTAAATTGAATTATATTAGTTTAAAATGTGGGGTCTATCGTCAACTAAGCGCCCTAACAGTAGCTATATATGCATGTTTAAGAAATTTTGTTCCAATTCAGTTTGACCGAAAAAACTGTCGCCTCTTGATCGCAAAGATTTTCGTTCCTTAATAAGATTTATTAAAGCTTATCACATCCAATAAAAACTCACCAAAACGTTTGGCGGTACACTTGTAGGTCTTGCCGATGCAAAAGCAACCATTATTCCCAGGAATGCTGTCAAAATAGATAGAGATTTAACGAAGCTCATGTTGAAAAGTAGTGAACACTTTTACTTTCGATGCTATTGCTCGCGAACAGGTTCCTTGCTTGACGTACACGGACCTTATCGAGGTATACAATTACAACAGAAATTATTTCTAAAAATTTGCCAAATGCTCAACAATGGAGGTTTACGAATGTAATCATCCCACGACAAGTGGAAAACACACAATAATATTCCTTCTTTTATATTTAGTAACAAAGCTGGCACCGCGCCCCAAAAACTAATGATATGTCAAACTGTACAAAGAGGAAATGAAAAGTGGTCTCGATGATGGAAAAGGAAATCCGACAAGCTTTGAGTTTATTCAAACAACTCAATTCTCATTTGAAACTTTGAAAATTGACCCTCCCACTCCTAGGAAATAGAAATTACGGATTATGCGCATATCATCCGTTAAGCTGATTAATCTTCGTGGGCGACGCAGGTACGGTGTTATCGATATTGGGATTTTTCTTGATTGAACCCAGCTGGATGACCAAGAACTAAGACGTTATGTTCCCAAGGAATTTAGACGCACACCATATGCCCCTCTACGATGTAATCACTCGTTGAGCCCTCAGAAAACAAACACATTCCAGAGGTGCCCGCGCCCGGATTCTTAATGCCTGCCAGAAACCTTAACAAGTTAGATAATGAAGTTAACGCCCCTTTAATACTTTTGTGTTGTTGGGGTGGAAAGATACCAGCCCACTTCACTTAATTGTCAGCTATTTTATTTCTTTTATTTCCGGGGAGCATGACTGTTAGACCAATCAAATGTAATGCTACCCGATTTGTGTGCAAAAATGTCTCGTCATCAGACAGAAACGTCAGTGTATAATCCTGACAAAAAAATGGGCTTATGACAGCTCATCCCTTTATTTCCACATTCTCTTTTGTTGTTAAACTTTCATACCTAATCATAATTACATCCTTATTAAATATTAATTTGTCTGATAGGTGCTAGGACGGCGTTATAATTGGATTTATTTCTCGTCACACATGCAAGGATAAAAATATTATTTTCACAACAGCTGTAGAAATTATCGCACACCCATTGGTCGAGAACCCTTACCAAGTAAAGCGATAGACGGCATACTGACGTAATAACCCAAGCTGGTTGTTAAGAGAACACGAGTAAAGTTTGTAAATCACCCAGTCAAAGAAGAATGATTCACAGACTTTTCAAGTATATGATAAATAAGCAGAGTGTTTTTAATGGTGACATCAAAATCTGCGTTTGTCCTTCAATGGATTATAGAAACAAGCCAATAAAAATGCGTTTAGGATTCAGCATATCATATAAAAACAAAAAAGATTCCATGTCGCCGTGAGTCTGTACAGTAGCAGTTCACAGAAGATATCAAAATGTGCTAGCTGTGCCTTGTGTACTACTTTAATTTGGTTCTTACTACATTTGGACGTCGTATGGTATGTATTATGCGTCTGTTCAGTGAGTGAAAAGACGCATTAAAAAAAATTGAAAAAGACAATGGAAAATTGTGGTCGATCCATTAAATTCCAGATGAATGATTGTTAAAAACCGATCATCGATTAATTGTTCAAGCCAATTACTCTGTCTCGCACATGTACAAAAGCAGCCAATGACAGGAAATGTTTTCACTGCGTTCCAATGAAGCCTTTCCGCTCAATGACAATTTTCTCTTTGAAATAACTCAAAACCTCTGCGAAGTATAAGTGAGCAAGCACAACACTAGTCTACCTTGATATTAAATATGAAAAGATCTTCCTCTCCAAGAGGATTCTGGGGTTTTTCTTGCATTTCCCTTTTGTTAACCCTTAGGTGTTGTCGACTGCAATTAGTAAAACATTGTTGTAGTTTCTTCTAATTTTTTTACCGTTTTTTGGGGGAGGATGGGGGAGGGTGCCTCGATTTTTATCCCATTGTCTATATATTTAAGGAACATTAACTCTGGAGTTTTATTTAGGGAAGCCCTGGACGATTATTACGTGTGATTCTTATTGTTGTTTTAGTACTTTTTAACTTAGTTTCTTTTTGATTCATACATTCTATCTTTTATACATTTTAATAATTTATTATTTTTTGATATTTATTAATCAGCAGGACCCGTTGGTAACAGTACTTTTGGTCCTTTTCTATTGAAGGGTTATCCTTCATGAATATTTCAATTATTAATGTATAGAGTAGCCAAGCCTAAAAGCGGAGCTCGCAATTTTTTCCCCGCACGTCTCAAGGGCACAATGCCTTGCCCCGGCCAGGACTAGAACCCAGGTCGTCCGACTCGGAGCCCAGTGCACTGACCACTGGACAAAGCCGTGGCGTTGGCGTGCCCACGGTACAGCTGACCGCGCATGCTAAAAGTAGCATCTTGTACGGTCATAAGTCCAAATTT
The DNA here is from genome assembly GCF_964205215.1 of Stylophora pistillata. Taxonomy (NCBI): domain Eukaryota; kingdom Metazoa; phylum Cnidaria; class Anthozoa; order Scleractinia; family Pocilloporidae; genus Stylophora; species Stylophora pistillata. The sequence continues at coordinate 33,347,968 of NC_142524.1, forward strand.
TTTCGACTTGCTGGGTTACAACTTCTTAGATGGTGAAGGTTTTTTCAGAAGGCCATTGGTCCTAGGAACAGGGACTTACATAAATGTTGAGGAGCAAATATTTGCGTGGGTTGTGGATGGGAGGGGAGGGTAACAGGTGCTGGACTAATTAAACGCGCACGTTAAAGGAGTAGTCAACAGGAAACGTTCTGAAATGACGGAAAATATGTTTAGCGAAGAACTTTCAGCGCTGTTTCTAGTCAGGTGGGAGAAAAGTTGATGATTTTAGGGTTAGATGTTTAAGTTGAGTATAACGTTAATGAAATCTGAATCCACTTAATCATCATTAATACGACACTCTCTCTGTTACGGGCAGCAACCTGTTTCCTTTGACTCATAAACCTGTGACTTCTGAAGGAGACCTTCAACGCTTAAATGTTTCATTTAATTCTTCCGCTTAAAAATACATGCACGTTAAAAAGGAAATGGCATTTTTTCGTGTATTGTTAAGGATCTTCTGAGGCAAAACCCCTGTCCTTTTCATCGCCAGAGTTACATTTCATCCATCTTTTTGCAATCTCTTGAGGGTATCCTCGCTCCATATATACCTTTCTATGCTGAAGCTTTAAATACTGCTTCCCCCGGAAAATGTAGGTTCTTCCGTTGACCCACCGTACTGCCGCATTAATGTGATTGGGTAGTGATCTCCAGGCGTTTTTGATACCCTTGGGATAGCCCCAGTCTGTGCTCTGGGTGTCTTCGTTGTATCGCCAGTACTGGGTGTCCTTGAACAAGTAAGTTTTCTTGTTCCTTTCCCATGTGAAAACTGCATCCATGTTGGCGAGAGCAGAGGGAAGACCGTACCGGGTAATTTGACCAGAATTCCTTAACACTCTCTTGGAGTCATATTCCCAGAACCTGGGGATAAGAATAAAGAGGAATAAAAGATGGTCAGGAGCAAATAATGCATCTATTTCAAATAACAATCCAACAAATATTTGAACTCGCGCGCGAGTGATTTTCTCCGATTTTGAAACCTTACGTCCAATATGGAAAATCTGCGCTTTAGATTTAATTCGAGATGAGAACGTTTGTGTTTGTTACAGAAAGAGGAACATACTTGTTTTGTTCATAAAATCGTAGCAGGGAACACTGAAAAGTGAACATCCCCCGCCGTTAACAGTAAGCTGGTCCTAAACACTTTTCCCGCTCGTTGAAAAATATTTGAAGTACAATAAACACAATAGCCTCCATTTGGCACGAAAATATGCTCATATTTGTCCTTGGACATTGTTTGTTCCTCGAAGCTCACATTTTTCCTCGAGCATCGCTCTCGAAAAACTGTTCGCATTTCGGAACAGATGATGTCTGCGGATAAAATATCCTTGAATGTTTTCGCGCCATATGGAGGCTATCTTTTATATATGATCTATAATCTGCACAATAAAGAAAATCATTACCAACTAAAGAACCTTTTGATTGTTCAATAAATTCTCCTTGTCAGCAGCTTAGGAAATTTATTGAGAACAGCATGGAGAATATGTATATTGACGTTAGGGTGTAAAGCCATGGGAGTGTCACTGTGGCGGGGAGGATGTTCTCAATTATTGAAACAAGGACCAAGTAAGTAATGCGCTAAAAAACTGAATCTCTCATAGGTATAATCCCCAAGACAATCTCTCATCCTTGTCAGAGTGAATTGGGAATCCCGCTTATGGAAAGCAGAAGAGGATCTAGAAATATTTCAATTTTCCTCGCTTGGACATTCTATACGATGTCTATTCATTCTCCACGTAAATATTGGAGTAATGCTCTGGAATATTGTGAAATGTTCAGCAAGCAACCGTGGACGATAATCTTACTCTTGGATCAGCTGTGATATAATCGACCCAAAATAACGAATACAAATATAGAGGCAAGACCAATACAACGTCTTGCCTCTATATTTATATCTGGAATATTGTAGGCGGCACCAAGATGCTAGTTCTTCCAACTGCTTCCCCACCCCCACCGAGACTAAACAGAAAGTCTGCATACGATTATAACTAGCAATGCCGCCGGAGGTCCGGTCTCCTACAGGGGTGGGGTAGGAGACGATAATTTCCCACACACGAGATTACTGTGTGATGGATATCCTCCCCTGGGGTGGGTTGGGTGGGTTTATTAGAGAGCCATGTGTTAGAAAACTCTTTACTGTGTTAATCACGTATCTACCCTCTCGAAATAAAGAACATTGAACATTGCCAGATATTATCTCATCTTTTGCATGAAGCATCTGGTTGAGTCGCTTCCCCTCCAGATTCTGTCGAGGACGTTGATTTGGGCTCAAGCATCGGAGCAACATGGGGCCGTCACCGTCAACACCCCTACCTTTCATCTAATGGTGACAATCCTTACGTATGGAAACCGTACACCCCTCTGAGATAACGCCGAAATAATTAATAAAAAGAATGTAACTTACTCTGATCCTTTGAAGAACACTACATTTCCTTTCTTATTGAGGTACGCAGCATCTAATGGGACCTTGATATCACGATAATAACTCGTTATGGTGTATGGACCGCGCCTGCGCAGCTGCCTGTCTACGATCCAAAACTTATCTCCAACCACGAAAAACGTCCACCTGTTTGTGCCAACAAACACTGTGTCATAACGAACTGTGCTTCTGCAAATAACGGGAATGCTAGGAGTCGGAGCTGTGGGTCGTGGGGTTGGGGACTGGTGTCTGGTGGTAGTAACAGTGGTAGTGATTTTCGTAGTTGGTATGATTCGCCGGGGAGTTGGCACTGAAAAGATTGTCGAGATTACTGTCAGGAACCTAAATAGCAAGCATCAGAGTGCTAGGTACGAAAGCTTATAATAATGATAATAATAATAATAATGATATTAATAATGATAATTATAATGATAACAATAATAATAGTAGTAAAATGATTAAATAACAAATGGTATGTGGTGGTTCTTCTGGTCCATCGCTTCCAGGTCGAATTGGAATTTTGAATGTTGGTTTTTGTGGAGAAAGGAAAATCGGACGATCCGAGAAAACGACGAGAACCATCAATAAGCATGCACATGTGACACCAGGTCTGGGAATCGAACACAGGCCACTAAGGTGGGAGGCGAGCGCTCTCACCACTACGCCATCCCTGCTCATCAATAATAACGATAATGATATGAATAATAACGATGATGATAATTATGGTGACTACAATAAAAACGGTGGTGACGACAACAATGAAAATGATAATAATAACGATTGATGAGAAAATGAAAACGATTAAAAATATCTTTGGGAACGATAGGGATATCGATAATGACAGCTACATGTGGTTTCACCAAACTGGAGAATTGATTGATTGATTACTTGATTGCGAAGTAAATTAATCAATTTACAGTGGCCCCTTGGTAGCCTCTTCACATAGAGGTGGCTGCTTAATAATAAAGATGATAATAATAATGATAATAGTAATAATAATCGCAGTTCAATTCTCTGCGATTATAATAATAATAATTGTCACTGCTAATCGCCGTCGCAAAGTACAGCAACGACGCAGCTCAGAAAGGTCGAACCGAAAGCTTACAATGGCGCCCCTGGCAGCCGCTGTACGGTCCATGTGTGATCTTGGAGCACAGCTTACAGCCAGCTGGAATCAGCTGTATGTTGGTTTTTGGTGGTTTCTTAGGTGGTCATTTTACAGATGATACAACTATAAAAAAGCAAGACTGCTAAAGACACAAGAAAGTAACCAACAGACAACTCACTTGGATATAAAGACTGAATGCCTTGCGTATCATCATTCGTTAGTTTGATATCTTCAACGTATCCTTTGTACCAAGGGTACATAATGGATTCTTTTACGTTTGAATGTTCTAGACCCAGACTGTGTCCAAACTCATGAACCGCCACCCAGTCCAAGTTGATGCCATCTTTCGTTCCCGTTGTGAAATGTTCATCATCGTCAAAATGGGCGTCACCCGAGAGACCTTAATCGAGAAATAAGTAAAAGAGGAACTAATTAACAAATGAATAACGTAATCAGTTTAAAACATAAGAGGGTTGTAAACCGCGGAAAAATAAAATGAGTCGGGTTCTGAAATAGTTAAAATCTAAGGTTTAGTCAATACAATGGCCAAAGGTTTATCCATGTACCAACGTTTTGTTGGTTAGGTGCCGTGCTTTGAGGCTGTCAGAACCAAGTTGTCTTGCAGGAGTCACTAAACAACCCCCCTAAAGCCAGGTATTCGTGATATTTTAAAACATAACTTTTTGTAATGAGGCTAAAAACAAAATAGAAACTAAATCAAAGAGGAGTTCGAAGAGTCTCAAATTTCCCTTTATCCTGCTTTCATTTCCGTCTCTCTTTACAGATTTCTATGAACGTTTCAAATTTTCTTGTTTATTTTTCGTGAAAGCGTTTGTTTCTTATATTTCCTTTGAAATTTCGCGCGCAACATCAGCGCGCTGCCAGGCAAAATTGATCCCCTAATGCGCATACCTTACGTATGAATGCTGCATCTCTGAAGACTAAGCCTATAAAAATATATGCAACGAAGGAAACATGACCCTTGCCTCTGTTGTTGTGGGGATAAAATGCATGCGCCAATGTACCACCTCTACGATCAAAGGCAAATGGATCCCCATGTTTTTGGCGCACAAAACTGATGAGAATGTCAGCATCTCCGCTGTACACCTCTCTTATCCTCAACGCCGAGGCAGACTGCCACAAATCGAACGCTTTCTTGAAAATTCGCCGCTGTTGGCTGATCGGTATGCCATCTTTGGTGTAATTAAGTATCCTATAAGTTATGTCCTGTAAAAGGAAATGTTAACTTTTTTTTGGATATACCAAAACATTTTATATATTCAACTCGGTGACTACATTGTTAAATTCTTATATTTTAATATTAGCTAGTTCTTAATCTCAATTTATTCAAATTTATATACCTTCACAAGGCTTTATAATTTCCTTTTTTCTTTTTATTTCGTGGCGTACCTGTAAACTAGCTTTTAGCTAAGCGTTCTGACCACGTTAAATAAATTGATTGATTTATTGATTGAAAACAGTGATACAATTTAGCCCAAAAAGATGATTTTAACAAATTAAATTCTGCAACGATTACGGCATTTTTGGGCGCAGATCCCGGGCGAGTTGTTATGGGGTAAATGATAAAGGATGTTCGGAGTTTCAGTAGCCAATCAGAGAGCGTCTTTAACGCTATCCACTGTTGTAGTAGATACTAACAAGAATTATGCTAATCACGAATGTTTTCTTATCACGATGAGCGAGCAGCTGAGAATGAGCCGAATGTTACTTTGTGTCTTGATTGGTTAGCCAATATGTGGTATATATGCTCATATCTCAACCCTCTTATAATTTCCCTTATCCTTCTTCAAAAGAAAAGCTTGAGGCCGGTCCAAAAAGCTGATAACATCTTGGCAACTTCAATTTCACTTTAAACTAGATTTTTGGAAGTGTTTACAGAAACAGACGAAAAACAGAGTAATAGTATTTCTTAAAAACAATGAAAACAAGAAAAAATGTTTCGCAATTATCTTCGACAATAAAGCATACAAGTTTTCGATGTAATTCAAATAACTTATTTCCTTACTGTTCGCTTCCATCTGGACCCTTGTAAGGTAAATCTTCCCGCACCATCTGAGGGTGGATCTTTCACGCCACACCGGTCAGTATTGATGAGGTTTATAGTCGCTGCGTCTACTTGACCTGTGACTGGGATGTTGCCAAATCTTTGAAGGCTCCTGATCGAAGATCGAAACTCAGCCGAATTCGGATCCAATGGACCTCTGTTCTTGCCATCATCATCCATGTAGCCAAATTTCACCATAAATGATGCCTATAAGGAATGAGTAATGGAAGAGTTTATGGAAGAGGTTGTTGGCGAAAAAGGAGATACGCAAGTCGACAAGAAAAATCTTGAAACGAATCTGCAAGATCTGCGCAACAGGCTGTGATTTTTTGCGTTTTACGAGGAGCGAAGGCTTACGCGAGACAAGAGTGAGGACAGCGTGAAAGGCGAATTACGCGCGAGAGGCGAGAGGGGGAGAGAGAAACAAATCCTTCCTCTCCTCCCATTAAACCATCCGCTTCGCACCGGCCGTTATTTGCCTAAATTCACAACAACAACAAAAATGAAAGCTATTCTCTAGGGTCATCACAATGGTTGATCTCATTTTTTTTCTTGCTTTCTTTTAAAGCATGCTATAGATTACGAAAAGTCCTTGTTCATCCCTCACAGAGTCCATAACGCGAACATGCAAGAGAGCGCGGAGTTTTAGGACATGGGTATGACAGTACAAGTGCAGAGTTTCTTGCGCGAATGCTCGCAGATCTGTCAGCTCTCTGGAATACATTCCAGTCTTCGCACGCTAGAGACAAAGTTCTCCGTCTAAAATGACTCCATTTCATTTCTCAGCCAGCCTTTTGACCAAAACATTATGATTTCCCAAAATTACTGCAGGAGTGCGTTTATGTATTTGGCAGCTGTCGCTGTATGACCTTTTTGCATGCTGTTGTATGACAACGACAATGGTGACGATGAACAACGAGATTTAGATTAACAGCTGGATTGCAGCCGAACTCAAAGCCCCCGGGTGACTGACATCACGTACTTACTATCGTGATTTTTAGCCTGAGCATTTTAAACAATTTTATAGTTCTTTAGCAATTAACAAATAAGCTCAGCTACAAATGCTTCTCGCCTCATTTTCACAAGTTTTACAGATGTGGAAAAACTACCCGGTAGAAGATGAACATTTTTATCTTGTGCTCAAAATATACGTATCTCTTGGATGTCCTTGTTTTACCTGTCTGATGTGGTCACAACTTCCCCTAAAAAGCCGCTGGTAGCCGCGGCAGTCGGGTTTTTTCCCCCTTTTTTCATGAAGGTTTCTACTAACTGTGCAGTGCCACCGTTCTGATGGAAAACGCTGGGAAATTCCCCAAAACACAACGTTGCAACAGCATCACTACACAAGTGTTCATACAGAAATCTCTCTATGGTGGTAATTTTACCGAGTGAACCATAAGACAAAGATAAAGTTTGGGATATATGTATTTGAAACATTCAAATCCACACTTGTAGAATTATCTGCCTCGCATTCCCTCAGTGCCCGCTTCTGTATTTGCGTGCAACATTCGACTTTCATTAACCATGCATTTGTTATTGTAATGTCTTACCGTTTGGTATGCCTGTTTGATAGCAGCGCTTTGCACGGAGACCAGCGATAGTGCAAGAGTAAAAAATGCTACTTTGAAGAGCTTAAAATCCATGTTTAACCCTTTCGAGTTCTATGTGCCGTTAAAACTGTTGCTTGGAAATATTCAAGTGGCTCCGTGTCCAGGTTATAGCGTGCGTTAGTTTAGAGCCTACTTTCGGCCTTGCGATCTTTTGGAAAGACGTAGTTTAGCAAAGTATGTAAGGGGTGTGCCTGTTTATCGCTGACGTCACTCCAAAACAGCAAGGAACCTCTCGCCTCGCGATTATCAGATTTTTTTACGCGAGCGTGAAGCACAAGTTACACAAGATGTAGAACAGCGATAACTTACTGTTTTGTCCTTTTGTAACCGCCTGGCATAAACTGCCACACGCCTGAAAAAAAAGCCAGCCTGTCCAGACACTCTCTTCGGAAAAATAGGATGATTGCGAGTGAGGGAAAAAATTTCATGAGTGGTAAGGAACACGCCGTCGCTCTTCTTTCTCGACCCACTGACCAAAGACCTAATCCAGGCTACTAAGAAACTATTAACTTTAACACTCCACTTTCACTCCCAGGATCTCATTAGTAATTCTCCTTGCTACTTACCATACGATGCTTATTATGTCAGTTATGAGAATTTGGTATTGGATCCAATGATAATCCCCTTATTGATATTTTTCTTTATTCTCATCACTTGATATTGTGAAAATGTTGTAAAGAGAAATTCTGTCTTGATCACTCATGGGAGTTAGAGGATTAAAATACAACGCTAGTTCCAAACGTTACGCCACAGCATTAACAACAATTACAGATTGTTAAGGTATTTCAGTGCTAATCATATGGCATCACGCGTGTGAAATATGGTAGTAATGAAAAAAGGATTGATCTATGTACATTATATCGTTTTGTATAATGCCTCTAACCTGAGAAGGGTTTTCTAGAGCGAAAAAAACAGAAAAGGTCGATGCATGTGAAGAATCGACACTTTTCGAGTGAAAAACCAATTTTGTAGTCAAATTAGTATCGTTGCAAATATTTCAATTTTCACTTGTGTTCAAAGTACATTTCAGGCGAAGCTGGCGGGAGAAAACTGATTTCATCTGAGTCTCGTTCACATGCTCAGGTTTCCAAGGGGCACAACTTGAGACGACAAAAATTTGGGACTCCGCTTTTCAAAACTGCCGAGTGAAGCTGGGCTGCCTAATTGTACAAGCTAGCTGGCCTAGTTTAAAAAAAAAAAATAATAATAATAAAAAAAAAGAATTGAGTGAAGACTAAAAAGTTACCTACTCTGATTAGTTACTCCTATCTTTTCTAATGAATAATTTCCGATTGAGTCGCCTGCCTCTGATGTGTTCTCGGTAATTTTAGAATCCACTTAAGAGATGTTAGAAACTGTACCTTACATTTATTAGTCTTAAAATTGGTGACATCATAAGTGACGTGATTTCGTTTGTCTATTACGAAACCAAACAGCATGTATGCAGCACGTGTTTTATCGCCCCATATATGGCGCTGTTCCACGTGCTTACAATGAGACGTGGTGTGTTTTTTCGTGACAGTTGTGAGTGGAAGTTAACTGAAGTGTAATAGCAAAATTGAATCAAACGAATAAATCGTGAGTACAGTTTTCGCACGTTTTCGACACTCTTTCAAGAAAGGACGAGTCTGCTTATAATATGAACAGCCCGACCATCTGCTTTCTTAATCTCTACGAAATCAACTTAGTAGTTCTTCACTGGTGAATTAGATAGTTAATGCAATAACTACCACAGAGATAAAAACAACCGCAAAGATCAGTTAAAAAAAAAATCCCGCAGTTGATGATCACAGTTGTTTTTATATCAGGAGATTTCCGCTGTCCATGATCATTTCAGTGAAATTAATGAGTGATCTGTATTTTGACAACCGTGTGCCCACCGAGAAAAACATCCACGCTATTTTTTAATTAAGACTTGTTTTTAATCGATTCCCTATTGAAAAATAAGTTGGGAGCCAGTGGATTATATCTCTTCGTATTGACGAATTCCTGCAAGTTAATAAGTCTCCCTAATTTTAACTCATTTATAAAGTAAATAATGAAATGTTAACAGAGCAAAACTCGTTAGGCACCTTTATATTTTTCTACACGACAGAAAAATAAAGTAGGGCTATTACAAACACACTTACAAGAGAGCAGATATCGATTACGTTGAAAAAATATCAGTTTATAGACTGAAATATCCCAGGCATACATAAGTCATAAAATTTTGAGCTGTTTAGAGTGATCCCATGACGTTTCCCCTCTTTATCTGTAATGAGTTTAACGCAGTTTTTATAAGAGTGGGAAAAACGAAAGTCCGGCCTTAGACAGAGTTAAGTATTGTCTTACCGTTTGACGCATTTGCTTCATAGGAGCGCTATGCGTGCGACGTAGTGCCAAGATCAAAACTAGTATTCCAACCCTGTAAACGATTCCTCGCATTTCAGCCTTAGTGGTTTTCAATTCTAAGTTCTTGTTGATTTTTACTCTGTTTGAGGTCAAAATTGAGATGAAAAGAACCTGATAGACTTTCACCCAGTGCGTGTGGACGTCGTCTCAAATAAATTGGCCTCAGCAGAAAACTGACGCAAACTCATTCGCAACCCATGCGCCCGCGATATTAATTCCTCGTTATTCATTCAATCCACCCATGCGCACAATCGTGAATCACAAATATACTCCGAAACTAAAGTGAAAGACTAGAGGGGTTGATGTGCACCTGTCCTAAAAAGCCATCCGGCCCTGCACTCACACGGCTCTTTTGCATTTTCTAAGAACTTAAATCGCGATTTTGGAGTTCAACTTAAAATAAAACAAATAATAAAATGGGTCGCACTACTTTGAGAATTACTGAGTTTCTTGTACTTGAGAAAAAAGGGAAAAATTGTGCTCGGTCCGTACGTCTTGACCTCGAGCCAAATATCTCCTCTTTCAGCCCTCCCACTCAATAAACAAGCATATAATTTGAATTTAAAAAGCCGGCTTCACCCATCACGTCACTCGTGCCTTACGATAATGTCCACGTAAGAGGGAAGAACGCGCTGAGGCACTCATCACGCCCGGTCGAGTAGCCTAATGACGGACAAGGTGAAAAAAAAAAAAAAAAGATGTTTATATTGGCACGAAATGAAAAAAAGCTAAATATAGCCCACAATTACAAGTGCCAATGTTGTAATTCTTGTGTTTTTTTTTTTGTTTCTTCCTTATTTGAAATTCGTACTGAGTGCTCTTCTAAATGACCATAATTCATAAAACAATTAATTTTAAAGACAGAGACATCATATGTTTGCCGCCTAAAGCGAAGATGAAAGTAACGCCGTTGATAAGAAACGAGATGGTAGTGATAACCCCGTAACGGTATTTCAAGGATTTTCTTAACAAATTCTCGACTTCCGGTTAAATTTTGTGTGACTCAAAAAGGAAATTGGAAGAGATATTTACGAACACTTGAATTATTCCGCATGCCTCAGTAATTTTGATCTCATTTTTGTAGGAGTAGTAAGTACTTAGACCCCGTAAGAAGATGAGCTGTTTTGAGGACATGGTGTTCAAAGTTTCCCCTTAGGCAAGAGTCACCGCGCCACCCTAAGATTTACTGTGAATGTGAAATTTTGGCAGACAAAACTAACTGATTCCTATAGCAAAGATTTTTGAAACACTGATTGATGAAACAGGACTGATTATAATGTAATTTGGTAATATCAATTAAGTTAAACTTGTAAATTGGCCACCGTAAAGAGTTTCGAGCGTTAGCCCTTTGCCCGGGGAGGATACTTGATATATTCCTGGGTGGGGAGGTGCGGCGCGGCCCCTCATTCCCTGACCCTGTTTAAGACAAATATCGCTGATTTTCCTACCCTGTTTAAGACAGAATTCCGATTTTTGATACCCTGTTTTAGACATTTAATGTGCCTGGTATCAATGCCAAAATCAACGGAATTCAATATTAATTAAAATTAGAGCTTGTAAAAATTTTGCTGTTTATTTTCCAAGAAAAGATATCCTGTTTAAGATAAAAACTGATAAATCGATACCCTGATTAAGACAAAAAATGATAAATTCGATACCCTGTTTAAGACAAAAATCTCGAAAAACATACCCTGGCTGACCGCACGTCCCCTTTAAGCCCTTATAAGGGAGTAGCCCCCCTCCCTCCGGGGCCCTTCGTCAGAGCGAATGGTAGTTCTTTTAATGTAGATGTACTAGCGAAGGCTACACTGATCTAGTATCTCTGCGACAGTGGATCATCTCAGCGTTTTTTTTTTTTACCTTCTCAGCCATATCACGGTATGCTCCACGATTTACGATGTTTTCTTTTGATACATCTAATTTCCCGGAGAAGGGTTAAGAGAAATGAAAACAAACAGAAATAATACGTGTTCAGCCAGTGCGTGACTACAATCTTGGTTAGGTAACTTTACTTGTGTCATAGTGCCATGCAATTCGAGTATAGTACCCAAATCTCAGGTCTTAACATTCTAGAAATGGAGAGGCATCTTTTGGCACCAAGGCTGGATGATACCCTTCACTGCTCGTCAAGTTTTTTGCCTTGTACCGCTGACTCCTAAAGAATAGGGGTCAAACGAAAATGTCTCATGCCATAATTACGCAATCCTCTTTTTTTCTTTTTCTTTTTTGCTTTAATATCACACGTCATTTTATTGGTATTCATGACTCCTGTAGAAGTCCAAGTTAAGTAGAGTAGTTAAGCGTGTACTTGACGACTCAAACGACATGCATATATGACTGTTGAAAATAATCACGTTTCGCCAACAACTGATGTTATCGCATCATCGCTTAAGGGGTCCTGCTGGGTTCGTTATTCATCCGCCCTTAGGCCGAAAAAGGATCTTAGCCTCGCACGAGACATTTCCAGCCCGAACTGTTCATCCAGATGGTTTTTATCGATTAATCGAACCCTTCTTAAGAGATCAATTTATGAGCAAAGGACTGGAACAGAGATGAACTAACAACTTTCATAGCCCCTAGATGGTTTAAAGAAATGTAGTAATCGCCTGTTCTCCTAATGAGGTTTCCTTAATTTTACGGCTTTCCCCTTTAAAACTCTTATCATTGATTTCGGCACATTTGACGTGAAAGCCCATGAACTCAATGATTGTGTTCATGACAATTCAACAACAGAAGTCTCTTTTAGTATCGTATTTACCGTGCGACGTGACAGAGCAAGTTTAATAATATATAATTTTTGTGCTCGCAGATTCGTTTCATCATGAGTGAGACAACATTCAGCGCCCTTAAACCGGATGTGGCCGGTCTATATTCATTCGCGCACTCACGTCTATAAAACAAGTCAATAGCGTCTTAAAAGATGTGGAACTAGAACACAAACGACACAACTGCAGAAAGAAACCATGAACGAGATCTTGGAGTTCAGTTTTATCACAGTGTTGTTTCCTATTGAAAGTTACTATCTTAAACTAATCCTTAAGTATGGGTACAGAAAACTAAGTTAAATGAGACGGTTGGTTCCGGAAAAAATACAATCAAAACAGGCAGACGACAGTATTATTCGGAAAGATATAATTGAGCCAGACAAAGGAAAATTATGTTTTTAATCAAGAGGCACTCGAAACCTTGAGATCGGAGATATTAGATACTTACGTACGTGCGCTAATTACACATCTTGTCGTCATATGCCATGTTAGGTCTGTGATACGTCTGTTTCCGTACGCCTGTTTTTGCTCGAAATTTCTCTTGGAATCCTCCCTTCGTTCCAAGGAAACGCTCTAAAGGCTGATTTACTGAAACACGTTCTGTTTATGTCTAAAACGAAGCATATCGCAATTCGCCAGTGGGTAATAAGTCTTTTAAACTTTGAAGGGTCAAAATGTAGCAAACAAGAAATAGGAAAATGCGGAACTCATTCATTTCAAAGTCTTAGTACGTCATTTGTCACATACAGACATTTTCGAGTCCTGCAATTATTTTGGTGACCGTTTAGGGATGAATTTTTTAATGATCAAACAGTAAATTCAGAGCGTGAAATTGAGTTTTAAGACGCTTGGAACAGCAATTTAGTACAACGGAGAGCAGTAACAGCACACAGCTGTTTTAGTATACCATGAACACTTTACCCGGGTCCTAGATTATTTCACGGGAAACCTGCAGTGACCTGCATTTATCTTATAATATCTCATTTAAGCTAGTTCTTGTTCTTCTTTCAAGAAGGAATTTTTATTTCAGATTTAATTTTCTCTGTTGAATGAGGGGTGAAAATAATTTAATCTTGGAGGATCGAGGAAGCTCTCAACAAGTCCAAGAACATCATCAAGTACGTGACAAACATTCCTGAAAAGACAAAAACTCCGGTGGGTTCCAGTGAAGCATATCCCGTTGCTAATCAGGTTTGAATATTATTACCCAATGAGTTGAATCATTGAGTTGAGTCACTGTCGTAATAGTCACGTTTTGAGAGAAACATTTTTTTTTTTTTAAATTTTTCAAAGCGCTTTTGAGTTTTTTTTTTTTTAGTTAGAGGTTCAAATCGAATCGTACTTTCGGACGAAGCGCTTGAAAAATTATGATAGACGGGGAGACGTGATTTTTTATATGATGAATTTATTCTATGTTTTCGTTTCCGCTTTCAGGTTTCCTGTTCTAACAGAGATATTTTGTAAAAACATCTAAGCTCGTTCTCTCTCTGTCAAGTCGCAACGAATTAAAGTTTTTGTGAAGCAAATGAGCATACCCTCAAGGTTCGCATGTCCAAATTCATTAAGGGAACAGTAACTCTGACCAGGGTGCTCGAAGAGTGGATGGGTAGTTGTTGTATGTTCTAACAACACTTATGCGTTGGATAGCCATTTATATCCCTGAAAGTACACTTCAAACTTTATAACTTTCTGAGCCGTCTAACCTTTGTCCTAAGTCCTTATCACAATTCAAAGTGAGTGACTTTTTTCACCATTTATATTAGTTTTTCTTGTCTTTGAAGGAAAAACCTACATAAAACCTGCCGTGTGGGAGAGTTTAACTTATTAAATGCTTTAAGAATGCACTCTCAGCCTATAAGAGAAAATCAGAGATAATTTTTTTTTTTTTACCAAAATAGAACGACTTTCTTCGTGCGTGATGGTACTAAAGGAAACCCATGCCTCTAAAGTTTTTAATTAAAAAAAAGCTCACCGGAAAATCGAGTAGGTCACTAAAACGGTTATGGCCAATTACGCAAAAGCGAGATAACAAATCTCAGGAGATACTTAGAAAGGTATCCCTCTTTATGACACAAATCTCTGATGAAAAGAACTATTTTGTTTGGTCATGAGTTTCTAGAAGAACAAGCGCGGTTTGCTCTACAAACATGAAAGGTCGGCGCCAAGGTTTGTCGCGGTTACTTGAGAACACCATTAAAGGTCATGTGTAGATAGGAAACTTTACACTCAAAGGAAAAATGATTTCACGGTGAATTTTAAAAAAAAGTAGATATTTTAGGGACTAGATTAAGAGAAGTTATTAAACATGTTAAAAACCCCAGCCTCTTTTATACTTCATCCGGCAAAACATTAAATATATAGTTAACCCGGGTCTCAGAAAATTTAAATTATAAATGCGAAGCTTCGAATATCAAAACCACCAAAGGAATCAGGTCGAACAAGGGATGTGCTTACGTTGTTTAGTGTTCTTATTCTCAAATTATGTAGTCGTGGTTAACTTGATTTCCTTTAAGTCGCAAGGACTTGAACCAGAAGGGAAGTCTGGCCCTCTATCACCAAAGGATTCCCGTTATACTTTGTCTTCAACAAGTATTTGACAAGTTTCTACTATATAAAGCCAAAACTTCGTAATTTTTTTCCTTTGAACGTTCACAGGTTTATAGTTTAAGCCAGTTGCCTGTTTGTCTGTGTGTTTCTTAAATTCAAGGGGTTTCGAAAAGTGTCCAATGATAACAAGAAAGCGACAACATTGTCTGGAGCTACACAGGGCTCTTTCCGGACTCGTAATTATACCAGGAAAAAGAAAATAACAAGCAGAAACTATATCTTTGGACGTTCGAGATTTGTGATGATTATCACGTACGTGAGTCTCTTAAAGATTTCGTAGCCATGCATGTGCCTCGTTGGGCAACAAACTCTCTGTGATTTCCTTCTCAAGATAAGCCGTGTCCATTGTGTTTCGGGAATAACTTTCTTGGTTTCCATGGAAATATTAAAGCACGAAATCATGGGAGCGCGTTTAATGTTCAGGACGATTTTAAGAAATGAGATAATGGACCGAAATTTGATTAAAAAATAACCGCAGTTCGCCCTTGAATGGCCCTTCGTATTAAAACAAAGTCATTTCCGGTAGTCATGGATTATCCTACTTAAAAGTTCTCCATAACTTAAACGCATCTCCTCAGCTTAATAAAAACATCACGGCTCAAAAAAGGTTTTTTTTTTTTTTTTGACGGGTTTAAATCTTTTTAACAGCTTTGTTGAAAATTGTTTTTCAGTGACCTTTGAAATACCTCTATTTCAACAGTTCTGTCGTTGTAGCTGCGAAACAAAAAGGGTGTGTGCAGGCGATAACCGCAACAACAGGAAACCGCCCGTAGGATTGCTTACGGAAACAAACTTCAAGAATTAGGCTGCTGATCTTCTCATGAAAATTCTGAATGCTCTCTATAATTGCGTCGAAAATTATAATTGCTTAGATTTTAGAACTGCAGATCTAAAAGCAAAAGAGAAGATTCTTCACGTGATCGTCTTTGCTCACAATAAAGCGCAAAAATGTAACGCTTGTTCAACGGGAAAATCACGTTTGAGCTCAATTTCCTTTACATAACTTGTACTCTGGGGTATTCGTCTTGCACATCTGTCAACAGTCTGCTGAGGCGTGTTCGATCGCTGACTCATCCCACACCCCGGCGGAAAATGCGTCAAGCATCATCACACGTCAAGCGAATTAAATATTGCGTAGGATGGCCGAGGATCTTCGTTTTATAAACAGCTTCTCACAGTAGATGGATCACATTGACTGCACAACGATTGAATGTTACGTTGAAGCAAACATCTCAAAGAAAACGAAGAATAATTCCAACATTGTGCAATGAAGGGTCTCCTGGTTACAATCGCTGCCGTAGCAGCTTTTGCTTCGCTTTTTAACTACGCCTTTGGCGCACCCATACCTGCTTCGGTTGTAAACGTGCTCAACGGGAGCCCAGAGGAGAATAAATTGGTGAGTGAAATTGAATTTAACTATGGTGTACTTCTGAATTTTTGTACTGCTACCGCTCACGTGCTTCTGACCTCAACTTCGCGACCTCTGTACGAAAATAGAACTGGGATGGCATAGCCCAGTTGATATGGCGTTACATTCCCTTAGTGAACTACCTTTGCCATTTTCAAATCTCTTGAGGGGACATTATATCACACAATATCTCTACAGTTGTTCTTTGGAAGACAAAACTAAATCGGTGTACTCATTTCGTAGAACTATTGCTACACAAGTTTCTCAAAAGGTTTCGCTGTTTCCTCAACCGGTAGTTAGACGACACCATATCATTATGCTTAAAACCAAAGACTTTTCATGTTATTTATAAGCCTGAAAATTTGTTAAGGTTTAGGAGATTGAAGAGAAGAACTGTGGGACACATCGATTCTCTGAATTTGAAATATGACATTACTCCCCCAACCCTACCCCCCTCCTCAATCCACGCTTCTTCAACACTTTTCCGTTGCATTGAATGTTTCTTGATGCGGTTTCATTTACTTTCTTAATGCGGTTTCGTTTACTTTTCCTTTCACTACATTTCTTTGATGAAGGGGGTTTTCCAGTGAGCTTTTCATCCATATCCAAATTGTGACATAATGTTATCTCCTCTTAAACGAACGTTTTGCTATCGTTATGAGGTAAACCATGCATGACCTTAATAGTATGTGATGATTGATGAATTGATCCAAACAGGAAAACTGCGGTTCAAAGGTTTATCAAACTCTGTTTTCTCTTGTAATTTGCAGGCTGTTCAATTTCTGAAGCGATATGAGTATCTGAACACAACGACACGAAAAAACGATTCTTCAGCGTATGCTGGTGCACTCTCTAAAGCAGTGCGCGATGTTCAAAGAATGGGTGACCTTCCTGTCACCGGACAACTCAACAAAGAAACGTTAGCACTAATGAATACACGTAGATGTGGCAGCTTGGATCCCTATAGAAAGCTGAACGAAACTAATGATTCCTTCGGTCAACCCAAAATCGGAAGGTACTATCTTCAAGGTACCAGATGGAGGAAGAAGGTGTGTAGTTGATTTATATCAGAAATGTTATGGATCCTTTTCTTTTAATCTCACATATTGGATATTTCCGAGATTGTTATTTTTGGCGAGATTGTTAGTAAAGTCAGTAAGAGCTCAAAGTAACACTTTACTCACCTTAGCGAAGCAGTGACGGCTATATATTCGCAAGAGGTTTACTTCATTTGAGGAAGTGTGAAAAAAAAATTAAAAAAGAAAGAAATGAGACCTAGGTGACTATTTGGTTGTTGGGATATATCAACAAAGTTGAAGTGGTAAATTGGCCACCGTAACGATTACAAAAGCTGACGTTTCGAGCGTTAGCCCTTCGTCGGAGCGAATGGTTGTTGGAGGCGAATATTTGGTTGTTCAGGGTCATTTGTCAATATTTCAGAACAATGGAGGTCAATTTTCCAAGTGATTATCAGATATTTCTTTTATGGTCATTCCTGAGAATAAATTGTTACAGCAAGAGCAATTTCAGATTGAAGATCGAAAGCACTGAACCTAAGATTGCTTTGGTTTTGCTTTACGCTTTATGATTGGTCAAGAAAAGTTGCTCCACTTTCCTATCCAATCAGATACAAAACTGAAACCAATCGTGACTTGCTCACCGCGTTTTCCCGCGCTTTTGATCTTATTGGCCGTTTTTGATCACTTAGGTTTTAATACTAAATCAAAGAAAAGCATTTATAAACCAAAAGTGACCCAGTATTTTCTTATTCTATAACAGCATTTGACGTACCGCTTTAAAGCGTCTACACTAGATCTTTCCCAATATGCCCAAAGAGATATTATTCGAAGAATGATCAACAAATGGGACGAAGTGAGCACACTGACCATTACTGAAGCGGACCCTGCAGTTCCTGATGATGACGTCGACATTTTGATTAGCTTTGTTAGACGTTACCATAACGACCCTTACCCATTTGACGGTCAAGGAGGAACGCTGGCTCACGCTTTTTATCCACACAACAATAAAGGTTGGTTTCTACGCCAACAAAAACAATAACTTGCAGTTAAATCGGACTCGCTTCGCGGTCTTCCAATTTTGTTAATCACTCCTATAATTACAGACCGAATTGGACTCCACTCGGTCTTATACCATTATTTATTATCCTTCATCATCGTGACCAATACCAATGCCATCATTATTACTCTTATTACTTTTGTTATCTCTATCATTATCATCTGATTTGACTAAAAAACACTGCTCCTTTTTTAGGCTTGTCTGGTGACGCTCATTTTGATGACGATGAGAGGTACACCACAGGGACACCAGACGGCATCAACTTGGACTGGGTGGCGCTTCACGAGTTTGGACACAGTTTGGGTTTGGAGCATTCCAATGTGCGTGAAGCCGTTATGTACCCGTGGTACAAGGGTTATTTCCCGAACATCGAGCTTACTCGGGATGATATCCTGGGAATTCAGCAGATTTACGGAAGTAAGTATTTTCGTATGATTTTATTACCTCCTGAAGTTTTCATTTTTGACGCATAAATTCAGGCAGCGACCCATGTCTTGTTTGCATTCAATGGAGTTATTCTGCACGGAGAAGAAAAAGAAGAAGTGTGGTAGAAGAAAAATGTAATCGTTAAAAAAAAATTATTTCTAAAACGGATGTTGTGAAAAAAGAAAAAGGAACTTCAAGAAAGGGGATACAGCTAGACAGTCTATGAGGATTCTCGATTGCAAATGGCTCAAACTTTACGTTTTACGCTCTCAGCTTTCGTGTATAAGATATTTTCGCCATCAATCAAAAACTATGAATCCCTATCATTAAAATGGAAAGTTGAGTGCACTTTGTAGCAGTCCGGGCTAAAATAATTAACCACTCATTTACTTTCTCTGTCTCGATAGGACCGCCCAAGCCCAAACCTAAGCCTTCAACCACTGTCAAGCCCACAAACAAAGAAACTCAACCTCATCCCTCCACCAAACCAACCCCATCACCAACCCCATCACCAACCCCATCACCAACCCCATCACCAACTCCATCCCCAACCCCAACAGATCCAGACACATCAGAGCCCGATGTGTGCTCGGTAACAAAGTATGATGCTGTTGTCGCCGAACATGACGCCCGAGGCGCTAAATTGACGCATTTTTTCAGTGGAGACTATTTCTGGACACATACAGGAAGTCGTCTGGTTAAGCCAACCAAAGCTCAGAAAGTAAGAGCCGTCTGGCCTGAAGTGCAAACCCCAGTGGACGCTGTTCATCGCGAAAAAACATCCGAACACCTCGTTTTCTTTAAAGGAAACAAGTGAGTTATGTCTAATGATTTTATCATGTTTGCGATGGTGAAGTTTCTATTGCGTTAACACACAAGACACTGACAAGATTTATCAGAACTTCATCATAACTATAATCAGCATAGAGGGCAAGACCAGTGACACTAAAGAAAAGTTTTGAGGATTAGCGGTCAGATAATGGGATTGAAGAAGTAAAGGAAACTCCTTCAATAAATCATCGATGCAGAAAATTGATTTGGTCATTGTCTGGGCCACTCCCTTCAGACGACATTCGGCCAATAGACGTAGTTTCAACTATGATGATCTGGCGTGAATTTTTCAGCTTCTCCTACCATGATAATTTATGTTTTGTTTGTTCTCTCATAGATTTTGGAAGTACAACAAGAAAAGACAGCTGCAGTCTACTGGCAATGTTAACCAATACTTTAATTCTCGTGAACCCGTAAACCCGGACGCAATGTTTGTTTTGATACAGAACGGAAAGACATACGTCTTCAAAGGCTCACAATACTGGAGATTCAACGTAGCTAGAAACAAGTTCGACAGAGGATATCCACGAAACATCCGACCGGCCTGGGGTACCAATTTCCCTATTGACATTGACGCAGCAGTTACTTGGCCGGGAAATAGCAGAAGCTATGTCTTTAAAGGAGAACAATATTGGCGGCTAAATAAATGGAATGTTGAAGCTAAATACCCACAAAATATCGCTGAAAAGTGGATGAAGTGTAATACGAACGTAGGAGGCTTGAGTGTAGGATCCATTGAAGAGGATCCTTAAGTTGACCTGACCACTCCCTCAAGAAGGACGACACTAATGAATATTGGATCAGGAAAAACACTTTGTAATACTATAATGTCAATAAAACGTTATTCAGAGAATTCCTTCAAATATAAAAGTGGCTCAATTTGAATGTTATTTTTAAGTTTTATTATTATTTTTTTTTCTTGGAGGACAGTGACATAGGAATAAACTGTCATTCCATGAATAGAAAACAGAACTCTTGGTAAAGATCAAAATCTTAGTCACAATTTTTACTAAAAAAAAATTAGCAATACTTTATTCAGTAAGATATCAAATCGAAGGAATATGTATTTATTTTGTATCATTTGTCTTACTTGTGTAAAATATTTCAATAGGAACGTATCTCAAATAAATTATTTTGGTTTTTCATATTTCAATTTTTACTTGCGTTGTTGGTTTGTGAAAAAATGCAACAGCAGATCAAAAAAACTTGCCAGGCGCCTTGAATCTCGACCAGAAAAGCAAAGCGAATTGATGAGATAAAGGCGGATCTAAGGGAGAGGGGACTGTGAGAGTATTTGGTACTATTCTCCCTCAAGGCTTAGAGAGGCTTTCCCTGTCACAGCTTCTGACAAAAAGGACAATCGTCTCAAACTCCCTTGAAACTTGGTTTGCAAGATGTAAAAAAGTCCCCGAACATGATCCCCTTCAGCGCATTGCCTCTCCAGTTAGATGAAACTGTTAAGCGCACACGAAACTACCCGTAACTCGAGCGAATAAAAACGTTCACGCGCTGCTCGTAGAAAGGAGAGAGGCTTGGGACAAGTCACGTATGACCCAAGGCTACATATTTTTTCGCCTGCATGTTACACCTTTTTAGGCCAGAAAGATTTCGTTCAAGGGGCTGGGTAGATCAGCTTTCCAAGTCTCAAGCCTATGGAAATCCTTTCCTGTTTGCTATCATATATCCACGAAGGCCAAAATACGAAATTTCCCTCTGGGTATCGCCCCAGCTTGTCTATGTAGTGTTTAAAAGGTTATCCACACTGCAAAGTATTCATGGGTCAAATGATCACTCTCATTCCCCTGATTCAGCTGTATTTGATAATCAAGATAATATACTTCTGTACAATACTCGTAATCAGTTATTTTACTTTCACTTAGGAGAGTAGATTTACGGCACGACTGAGCAAGAGGAAGTTCCTTATGGTGGTAACGCTTTGTGACGCTTTATAAAAGCGTTACACCACGGAGACCACTGACTTGATCAGCACCTTCTTATTAATTTTCATCATGTTTCTAATCACAACAAAGTTTCTGTCAGGTGATGAAAGGGCCATACCCAGAAATAGATCCATACTCGACGGGCTGCCAATAGTTCATTTGCGTCAACGCTGGCGTATGTCGAAAAACAGACGTAGTTTATAGTATAATTTGCTGTTTCGAACAATATCAGCAGACTCATACATCTTTAAACTTCAACATATCTTGTGAGGCCCACCCAAACATGCGAAGTCAACGTGCTAAGCAGTTGTTGATGTTAATAGCTTGCTTTCTGAGCTTTGTATACAGTGTTCCTATCGTGAGCAGGAAGGACTTGAAGAAGGTAAGAAAGAACAAGCATTTTATCTGCACAAAGAACTCGAGATTATCTATTGAACAAATTCAGTGCCTATTCTTTGTCTTGATTGTTGTGTTTAACGGAGAATGTTTTAAGATGAGAAAAATAGCTAACGAATGGGACAACACGAGATTTCAAGGTGGGGGAGAATTAGGAACTTCGTGGGTGGGTAGGTGCACGATCAGATCTCCAAATTTGGACCTAACATTGTAAGAAATTTGCATGTCCATTTGAAATGTCTTAATAACCCCTTTTATTTATCAGCTTTCATTCGTTTTCGTTTTAAGCTGACTCCACATTCGTGAATCTCCGCCTGGGAGTCTGTCTCCTAACCCCCCCCCCCCCCGATTTTGAATTTATCATCATTTGATATATTAGCTGTTGAGCTGGTTGGCTTGTCAAACACTTAAGGGTTTACCTCAATTGATTGGAAACGATCTAATAAAAGCCCATACCATAAGGAGGTGAGTATTCAGTGCCAGTAGAAGCTTATTCTGTCATTTTAGACCGAGGAAGATGCCAGTTGAAGGTGCGCCTCGGCATAGAATGATAATGAATTTATAATCCAGTGTATCGTTTATATTTACATATGTGGTATCAATTACATCACATCTGCTACGGACCTCCAGACTTTACGTTAGATGTAAAAAGGTGTTTTTTTTTTCCTCTCAGAGGATGATGATTTGATAACCAAAGTTTGGTGTTCATTTCCATATCTGTCGGCAGGCCTGCGTCAGTCAAGACATTACTGCAGAACTCGCATAATTTAACATGAACGCAACATTCACGCACTGATGACTATTAGAAAGGAATTTCTCGTTTTTTCTCTCTTTCCTGAAGGGAAAAGAGAATTTTTCCGATGATTTCGGCTTGATTTAAGATAATTTCTTTATCACAACGTTTCAGTTAGGGCAAAATCGTGATCAGGTCTCAGAAAGTACGTATAACGAACGCGCGATCTGGCAACTGTTTGGGTTCATTAGGAAATATGAACACTCGTTTGCTGACGTTTAACTCGTCAACTGGGTGATGAAAGAGAGTTGACATCAATCGTAATCAGTCAGGCTTCCACTCAAATTACGTTTCATTTAAAAACTGTCGATGGAATTTACATGTATTACATCTAAATACAGCTCTTATACAACATACCACGGAAATCGAACGGAAAGTTTTTTTAAGTAACACAGTTCCCCATTTGAACGAAAATGGCGCCGAATCGACAGATCAGACCATAGAAGTACCACAGCTGGGCGGATTTCCTACAACTTCATGCTATCCACTACATGTGTCTTTAATATTGTTTTGAGTTGACGGAATCAACAGATGGTAGCTGTGACAATCCTTATTCCCAAAAACGCATCATGAATCCAAAGATTTACTGTTACTCTTCCACTTAGCATTTTCCCAAATTTCCATTAGAATGTATCATTTTCCCGAAGTCACTGCGCGACTGCAAACAACACGCGTGCGATATAGGCGTAATCGATCTCTTAATCTCGCGTATCTCGAGTGTCACGCGCGTGGCGAGAGTAGGCCTATGTTGTAGCCTTTTTCCCACCAGATAAATGGCAAGGGTGAAGAAAACGGAATATGATTCATGGGAAACAGGTTAAATTGACGTTTAAAACTTTTTCATTTTCAGACATCCAAATTTCTAGTTCAGTTTGGCTACGTCAACATTTCAAACCCAGCGGACACAGCTGGCGCTGGTGACCAAAATTCACCTGCGTTTAAAAAGGCGATCAGAAGACTTCAGTGGTTTGGTGGTATTCCTGTGACGGGAATTCTTGACAGGAAAACACTCGAGTTAATCAGCACATCAAGGTGCGGAATGAGAGATCCAGCTCCTCATTCCTCGAGAGGGATTGGAGAGTTCAGGCTACAGGGAACTTATTGGAAGAAGAGGGTAGGTCTTTTGTACTTGCAGAGGGAGATAACACTTCAAGACAGAACAAAAGCTGAGCAAATACCATGAGTCTGAAAAAATGGTCTCAACAATTCATTTGTAAAGATGATTCGGTTAGTGACCCCGGCGGTGGAAGTGGGGGGCGGGGAGTGGGGCAGGGGGGAGAGGTGGGGAATTTCTCCTTACATGTACAATATCAATACAATATCAAGCAGACAGGTGAAGAGAATCAAGAAAAAAAAAAACAGGCAATTGTCAGTTTATCCAACACTAAATTCTCCAAACTAACATCATAAGAACTGTAGGGCAGACAGTGAGGAGAATTGCTAATGAGATCTTGGGAGTAAAAGGTTTAATAGATGCTTCCAAGTTATAAGCGATAACGGTAAAGTAAAAAAGAAAGGTTATGGCCAAAAACACCAGAACGGGAATTTGGGCCGAGAAACACCATAACTTTTTCTCTCTCTTGGCGAAACAAAAAAAAACATCACACCTTCACTCTTTAATGTTGGTCGAAAATTACAATGACTACCATATGCATAACAATAAGGTTTGAATGGGATGACGGCTTTTACGAACAACGGTTGAAAGTTTGGCCAAGTTATCATTACGGCGAAAGGTTTCACATGTATCCACCACTGTTGCCGCCAGAATTTTGTTTTTCATGGTTAACTTTTTTTTATGACTAACGGTTGATAAAAATTTTTTTTTATTTTTCGCCTGATGATTAATTTTTTTTTGGCCGTTTTATGGCTAACGGTTACCCCATCGAGACCATTTAACAACTGCGTAATCAAGACGTTTGTATAGTTTAAATGTTAGAAAGTACTGACACACTTATTCTTTGTTTGTTCCCCAGGATCTAACTTATAAGATCGTTAGCTACACCAGTGACATCCAACCTCGGAATAAACAGCAGCAAATCTTTCGAGAGGCTCTGAGAAAGTGGGAAGCAGTTTCAGATTTACGTATACGTCAGGTGTACAGTGGTGATGCAGATATCCCCATCAGCTTTGTTATTGGCGATCACAAAGACGGCTATCCATTTGATGGACCAGGGGGGACACTAGCTCATGCGTTCTACCCCCATACTAACGAAGGTGGGTCGTTGCGTCAAAAAGGATAAGGATGCTAACATTGGGTATTTCTTCCCTCAGACACCAATGATGTGTTTTTCTTATTAGCTTGCATTTGGAACCGGAGACCTTCAATCATTGAAACAGAATGTAAGTAAAATGCCAGTTTAATTTCCGGCTAATCTGGGCTTCCCACAAAAGAAAAGTTTGGGTTAAAATGACTTCACCAGAAAGGAGGGCTTGACTTGTCGGTGTGTATCTACTCTCTCCACTTATTGGTATGTTGATTGATCCTTTCGCTGTCCTTTATATTCTTTACCCGTATCCATTTTATACCGCTGGCTCTCGGATATGATTTTGAGAGCGACCGAGTGCCTTGCCTAAGAATTAAATGCAAATCGCCATCCTCGGCTAGGTGAGCTAACTCGTACCAAGTGAAAAGTAAAATTCTAATTGCAGTGAAGTGAAATGAATAGGAATGGATTGTTGTTTCAATTTTGAGAAAGTAAGTAAGCTCATTAGCGAACTGAGCAGTCCACCATTAAATCTATGGTTTCATTTAAATTTTCTCTTTATTATCAATGGTATACAAAAGTATCATTTTAATTAAAACATTTTCCCTCTGCTCGGTAAAATCAAAAGCGCTCTTCCATTTCTCGCAGGATTATCCGGCGACGCTCATTTTGATGACAGTGAAAGATTCACCACAGGGACATCTGACGGCATTAACCTGGACTGGGTAGCGATTCACGAGTTTGGACACAGTTTAGGTCTGGAACATTCCAATGTGCAAGAATCCATCATGTATCCTTGGTACAAAGGGTTCGTCGCAGATGTTAAATTAACCAATGATGACATACAAGGAATTCAAGCTTTGTATCCAAGTAAGAAAGCATGTTAAGAAACATGCATGTTATTTAATAATGTGCGTTTCCAGGAATAATCTTAAGCGACCTTTAATGAACGGTTGAGAGTAGTTAAAGAAAATTCCAAATTGACCACAACGGCTTATGAGAACAAGTCAGTTATCACAGGTAGTCAGTGAAGTCTCAAAGAACGGACCAAGAAGCTGTTTAAGGCGCATTGAAATGGAAATGTTTGTTGTGATTAGTTTCATTTTGGATTTTATTGGTCTGAGAAGGTGGCGCAAATTTTCTGGACCAATCAGAGCGCAGCTAAGCGAAATCAAAGCTAACCAAAACTTCTTTCGACACCCGATTGAAAAGTGATTTCTTCCAACGTTAGGTTGGATCAAGAATACGAACCAGGTGTCCCATTAGGATCAAAGCTTCGCGATTTTGGCCACTAGTGGCCGTATTGCGATTTTCGCCACTAGTAGCCGTTTTGCGATCTTCGCCATTAGTGGTCGTTTCGCGATTTTGACTCCTACACTCGTGACAGGACGAGCAACATTTTTCTCTATGAAGACATTCGTTTTGATTTTTCAAAAACATTTTAGAGCCAACAACACCACCAACCTCGAGGACCACAACCGAAGCCACCACTACCCGGCGCCCGCGAGTAACTCTTCGCCCTCGTCCCGTTACTCCTAGTCCCACCCCGCCAGATCTTTGCGATAGATCCGTCCATTATGACGCAGTCTCTTTAGATCCCAGACGGATGAAGTCGTACTTCTTTGTGGGAAATTGGTTTTGGGTCGTGAACAGGAGACTGAGCAGGGGGGATCCATACGCTGTCAAATCTTTCTGGAAGAAGGTGAAGACCCCCGTGGATGCCGCATACCGCAACAAACGGGGAAACATCGTGTTCTTTAAAGGAACTGAGTAAGATGGCGCTTTTAATGTATTTTAAGAACAAACGTTGGGTATAATAATAATAAGAATAATAATAGTAGTTTATTCAACTCTCTTGCAGTAACTTACTGCATTAACGAGTTATGATAGAATGAAAACTTAATAAGAACGACTATGTACATTTCTGTATACATTAAGTACAAGTTATATACACTACACGGAACATACATCACATTTGTTAAAAATACTTAAAAGTTAAAAAGTCTTCGTTTGGCTTGAGTATGGTTTCTAAAAACGCGATTGATATTATGGCAACAATCAGTGTCGTCTGTCTGCTACTCAGTTTTTCAAGTAAAAAAGTAGCCATGCAAACCAAGCATGACAGTGAAATAGTTAGTTACTGGACGCTTTCTTGTTGTCAAATTGAATGCTAAATTTCCCAAATTTAAACGTGCAGGAGTTTTACCACTAATCTTCATACTCAAGTTGAGTCTGTTCGTTATAGTGATATAGATAAGTATAAGGTTCCTCGGCGCCTATCGACCCACAATGCTTCGCGCGGCCTATCCCTCTTTTCGTGATAGGAAGTGATTTGAAGCACCCATTTCCTCCTCTTGGATTGGATACTAGTCTATCACAATCTATCCCCCTCCCCCACCCATCCAAATATTTCAATGGCTTTCCCTAACAGATTGCTGTTACCCATTTAAACTTCTGAGTGAAGAGAGCCCTTATAAAAGTAAAGTGCCCTGTTCAAGAGCATAGCACAATGCCGCGGTCCGAACGCGGCCCTCGTGGAGTTCACCGCGCAAACCATTAGACCAACGCGTACCCCACTCACGAGTTTGAGCCAACATTTTTGGAATTTTTACAGGTTTTGGGAATACGACTCAAGAAGAATATTAAAATCTTCTGGTACCATAACAAGATACGGACTTCCCTTGAGTCTGGCAAACATGAACGCAGTTTTCATTTGGGAAAAAAACCAGGTCACCTACTTCTTCAAAGGAACACAATATTGGCGTTACAACGAAAGGATCCGACGCACAGTCCGAGGGCCTTCAAGGAATCCGTATCCCAGAAAGATCCGAAGCGCTTGGAAATTCCCTGATCATATTGACACTGCAGTAACGTGGCTCAACGGAAGATCCTATGTGTTCCTGGGGAGTCAGTACCTTAAGCTAAGAAAGAGGAGTCTTGTCCTGGACGGAGGCCTGAGGAACACAGCTCGTAGGTGGATGAAGTGCAGCTCCAGTGTTGGAGCATTGGGATTCAAATCCCCAAGCGATCTGTGAATGTCATCGCTTAACATTATCTCGCATTTTACATATTTCTTTCTATTCTTTGATATTTTCAGTCTGTCAGTTGAAAAAAGGTTGATATTCGTATGCCGTTTTTTATTGTAATCGTGTCCGTAACAAAATGCTCGAATATGAGTTACTCTTGACAGCCCCTATTCGTGGCTTACACGACTGTTTCAAGTCCAGACTGTCCAATTAAACGCACTTGTAATCAGACAAGCAGCAGCCAATAAAGATGAAGAACTTTGAGCCATCAGCCAATCAAACTCAACTACTTAGCCAAACATAATGAAGTCCAGTGACTATTATTCAATATCAATATGAAGGGCCTGTGCTCCCGCATTAAGTGTTTTCATTCCTGAGTGTCTTCATTTCGTTACTGACACGATTATTGGTAATCGAACTTTACGTCATGCAAGTCGGGGGGTAAACGTGGTCGTGACTTCAAATTAGCCTCGCCTACGCGTTCAACCAGTTTGAAAGCAGTTACCGGCCCGATTACTCCCTGAATTGTACTCCACTCAGTCAAATTACCATCACTAATTGCCAGGGATTTATTTGGTCCTATTTTGTCTCTATAGGGAATCCTTGGAATCCGCTTCATTTGATCGATAAATTGCAGCCTTGACGATATACTGAGACATACCACAACTCTTGATACTAAGGAAGCTGAGTGTTTCCACACCTTCCTCTCCCCCTCCCTTCTCCCCCTCCCCTCTCCCCCTCCCCTCTCCCCTCCCCTCTCCCCCTTCCCTCTCCCCCTCCCCTCTCCCCCTCTTTCATTCAATCTTCTGCCTTTGAACTGAGTAGATCTTTGCCCTTTCCATCTTGCTAAGCGATCGAGCTTGCGAATAACCCAACTATGCAGGAATATGTAGATTTTTAAGGGGCCAATCATTAAGTGGAGATGCAATAATATACGTAAGCCTTGCGAATGATTTGTAGCTTGTTTTCACAGTCTGTGGCGGCTAGGGGACTTAGGGAAAAATCGGACCATGAAGTTGAGAAAAAGCAGGGAGAAACCAGCGACTCAGGCTAGTCCCAGATCTCCCACGGTTAAGGGAGTCCATGATATTCGATGCGTTTTTACACAATAGACTGCGCAACTTTAACTCAATGCTTGCTTTTAAAAAGGGAGAAAAATTCAAATCACAGCTTTCAAGTGGAGGATTAAAAAGGATCTTGATCAAGAAGATTTGAGAATCACCCAAGTACGTGTAGTTATACTGGTCGTAGCATCGATGTTGCTATTTTAAAAGGATAAAAAATGATTCTCATTGTTTTTCTGGTTAATACTGTAGTTCTATAAATATAGAACTGATAAACCATGAGACAGCACTAAGATTTGCCAAAAAAATGACCTGAAGTGTTGATTACGTCATAGACACCAATGTACTCCGACAAAGGGCTAACATCCGCGGCTTCATGACGAGCTTTGCTCAAGAAAAAAATTCTCAGCAGGCATCGTAAACTGATGCCTATGTTTGGGGAAGAAGGCGTTGGGTGGATGTCATCACATTAATTACACCACAATGTAATTATACAGATTAGCGCCCACGAATCCACGAGAGATACGCGATTGCGTGCGAGTTAACGCGGGGTCATCTGTTGGCGATGAAAATCAAAATCATGAAATGAAATGAAGTTTGTTGTGCGCGTAATGGTCATAAAATACTACGTTTTCTCTGTTTCTGCCTGTTTCCTTATAACGACATTTTTAATCACGTAGTCTTTCAAAGATCCTTCCTTTTCACAGAAGAGGCAATACCGGCGAGGCGCCGTATTCGAAAAGCCTCTCTTTCGATTATTTAGGTATGATTCTTTCGCTTGGTTTGTCATAAAACAGTAACAAAAGATATCGCAATTTTCATGTGCCGTACGACCTGGATAACAACCGTATCGAATTTCCAGTATTGCGTCACTTGGTGGATCGATCAGTGTTCACGCTTCGCGATCGTAGTACACGATGTTATTGTTTTGGTACAAAACCTGTGGTGGTCGCACGACTTGGCCTCGTATCCTGGTTAAATTCTTACCAATATTATAATATTAAACCTCGACGAGATTTTTCATGTCGAAAAGTCGAAAAGCATCATGTTTTCGATTTCGAAACCATTCGAAATGAAGTCATAGAGGCAGTCGGATTTTCGACGTGCGGCTTTCCACCGGCTAACTTAACCACGCAGAGTCTTTGCAGGATTACAAGTGCCACACTTGACCCTTGCAAGCA
Organism: Stylophora pistillata; assembly: GCF_964205215.1. Lineage (NCBI taxonomy): Eukaryota > Metazoa > Cnidaria > Anthozoa > Scleractinia > Pocilloporidae > Stylophora > Stylophora pistillata. The sequence continues at coordinate 33,378,314 of NC_142524.1, forward strand.
TTGGTATCTACTTTTGAAAGAGGTATGTGACGTTCCTTTGCGTAAATATTTCATATGCGATGTATTTAAGATATTTCCCGACGAAATCCAAAGTGTGGCGACACGGGAACTTCAGCCGGCCAACTCATCGTTCGGAGTAGTGGGGTTAGCCAGGATTGCCGACCTCGTTCACGTTGTGTTCACGTTCGGTCTAATAGCTGGTCTATCTTCTTCGTAATAAACAATCCCCAACGAACTTATTAAATCTGCGGGATTTATGACTATCGTAAATCTGGTGAACTCCGCCACGCTATAGACTTTGAGCCCGAAGGCGCGAAAAATTTATCTTTTGGCGCCAAACTCAGTCACGACTCCGAAGAGCTCGCTTCCTAACTTACCGAAAGATCAACTAGAGTAAATTCCCTTGGAGTGGAACTGAAGAAGCTTCGAACACAGATTTCTCATCTCGAATCAGCATGGAGTCAATTTTACAGACCCTTTTTTCCACCTCAATGTTCGTACCTTGTCGTGGTGAGGTGGCTTGAGTGCCTCAATGACCAATTGCAATACAATGCCTTTAAAGAATTCAGCTTCAGTTGGTGGGCTGTATTTTCTGCAAGGTAGAGGCCAGACTAACACGGACTTTGTCATTGTAGTTATTGTTATGATTATTATAATTATCATTATTATTAATGATTTTGTTATTGTTATCATTATCTTTATGATTGTGATTGAATCATTTTCAAAATGAAATAGGCTGCTCAATGAGGATGGCATGCTGAGGCAAGTAGATTTTCATTTATTTACCCCCCTCCCCCCAAGTAGAAATTCAAGTGTTTCTGATAGTTTTTCTCTTCAATAGATTGTTAGAATGCAGAAGATTTTCTAAGACACATTGTTCAGAGGGCTTGTCTTAAGTAGTTGTTTTCTGATTCAAAACCACCTGCCTAGTTCTGTTTCTCTTGGGTAGTTAGTTCATGGACTGTTGTTATCTGATGGTAGAACTAACAGGTGGATCTGTTTCTCTTGGGTAGTCAGTCCATTATGGGCTGTTGTTATCTGATGGCAGAACCACCAATCTGTTCTGTTTCTCTTGGGTAGTCAGTCTATGAACTGTTGTTATCTGATGGCAGAACCAGTCCCTATTTTTTTCAGCTCTATGCTGTCAGTCTTTTATGGACAGTTATTTTTATCTGATGGCAGTTTTAGCTTGCTCTTTTTGTTTTGAAAAGTGTGTTGCTTATGCTGTTTGTCACGTATCATCTGTTATTAGTCAGAGGCACTTTGGTCAATCAATGCTATCATTGTCTTCATTATTATTATAATTGTTAATTTAGCTGCTACTCTTCTCTCTTTGCCACAGGGCCCACTACAGACAGCACTAGCTTAATGAAGTCCCAAAACCTTTCACAATGAGCCAACTCAAGAATTGCAGTCCTGAACAGTTTTTGGGGTTTTCCAGGCTTTTCTTGAGATTATTTTGTCTCAGTTTCAATTACTTGGATACTCATTCAGCTAGACTAACAATAACACCATTTTGTTCATAGATAAACATTGAAATAATCATAATAGTAATATAAATGATAATAATAATGATTTGTTATTGTTATCATTATCATTATCTTTATGATTGTGATCATCATTTTCAAATTGAAATAGGCTGCTCAGTGAGGATGGCATGCTGAGGCAGGTAGATTTTCATTTAATTCCTCCCCCCTCCCCCCAAATAGAAATTCAAGTGTTTCTGATAGTTTGTCTCTTCAATAGATTGTTAGAATGCAGAAGATTTTCTCAGACACATTGTACAGAGGTCTTAAATAGTTGTTTTCTGATTCAAAACCACCTGCCTAGTTCTGTTTCTCTTGGGTAGTTAGTCCATGGACTGTTGTTATCTGATGGCAGAACTAACAGGTGGATCTGTTTCTCTTGGGTAGTCAGTCCATTATGGGCTGTTGTTATCTGATGGCAGAACCACCGATCTGTTCTGTTTCTCTTGGGTGGTCAGTCTATGGACTGTTGTTATCTGATGGCAGAACTAGTCCCTATCTTTTTTTCAGCTCTATGCTGTCAGTCTTTTATGGACAGTTATTTTTATCTGATGGCAGTTTTAGCTTGCTCTTTTTGTTTTGAAAAGTGTGTTGCTTATGCTGTTTGTCACGTATCATCTGTTATTGGTCATAGGGTGACTTTGGTCAATCAATGCTATCATTGTCCTTAGTATTATTATTATTAATTCAGCTGCTACTCTTCTCTCTTTGACACAGGGCCCACTACAGACAGCACTAGCTTAATGAAGTCCCAAAACCTTTCACAATGAGCCAACTCAAGAATTGCAGTCCTGAACAGTTTTTGGGGTTTTTCTGTCTTTTCTTACTTTGTTTTTGCCCCCAGTTTCAATCACTTGGATACTCATTCTGCTAGACTAACAATAACACTATTTTGTTCATAGATAAACATTGAAATAATCATAATAGTAATATGAATGATAATAATAATGATTAGATTAATGGAAATAATCATAGGAATTATAACCATCAGGATAATGAACATTATTTCTCTAACTATTGCAAATATTTTTATCATTATTATTATTATCATTATTATCATTATTATTGTTATCATTGTTATTATTATTATCATTATTATCATTATTATTGTTATCAATGTTATTATTATTTCCATCATGAATTATTAGAGATGCTTGGAAAAAAATGATCTATAGTTCCCTCCAACTCATTATTCTTTCAGTTAAGTGAATTAAGACTTTGTGAACAGTTACTGCTTTATTCCGTCATTCCTGATGACCATAGAAATGGTGAAAGTCCACAGATATTATCCCTCTAAGAGTTTCTCCAGGTGTTTTTTTTTCCTCTGAATTTGGTTACAACAGAATGAAGGGCATCAGAGTATAGTGCGCCCAGCTAGACATGAATTGCATTAATATTACAGGGTCATTTTGCTGTAGTCAGGGTTTAATCTTAGCCTTCTACAGACAAGTTTGTTCCTCTAAATGCAAAACACATTTTATCGTTTTTTAAAACAAACTTACAAAAACTGCCAAGAAACAGCTACTAAATTTATGGAAACATGACGAACAAGTCAACTAGACTGTGTACTACACATCATTGAAATCAAAATATCACTTTAGGAACATACAATCGCAAGGTCAGTTTCCCATTTTTAGTGCCTGAGAAAAGATCAGGCCACCAGATTACTTCAAATTCTCTGGTTGCTCGTCCATCTCAATTTCCAACAACCATTTTAGTGTTACTGGGTGAGAATCGTGCTTGATTTCTTGCCCCATGCTCTTTAATTGGCCGCCTGTAAAGCTTGTGGAGAGTTTAACAGCTACTACTTGCAGCAACCTCCATATTCCCCCGATAGCTTTTCTTAACTCTAATGGTACAGAACTTTGATGACTCAGACCAGAAATAACATCATTCACTCTACCATCCCTGTAATAAAAAACTTTGGATTTTTCTCTCCATACCGGGGGGCCGCAAATGTATTTTTACCCTCGCACGTTTATAAAAGCATTCGGCATGCCTGCTAACAAAGCTTGGATGTATGTTTCAGGAACTTAGTATCGTTCAACTCGACACCATTTGCCTGAAACCAAAATAATAATTACGAAAGTTAAGAGACTATTTACTTCTGGAGTGTAATGTACTAAATGATTTGCCCTTTCAAACATAAACCTGAGTTATCAGGTTTTGTCAATCACAAAATTACACGCCGGGTTATTAGTATTCCTTGGGGACCTTCCTATATTATCATAAATATCTAAGACAAGCAGGTCACTTAGCTAGGTAATCTATGTTAAAAACCGCGCTGTACAGCACTTAGAATTATTTTCCTCAATCATTTTTCTCACACTGCAACTTTGCGTACTACGCAATTATTACTACGCAGTCATATCTGGTGTCCAATTGGGAGAAGAGCTTATTATTTTTGTTTTAGAGGTGAATTGCGATTTCTTGTATGTCCCCTATTTCGTCGAAGAAAAGCTCGAACAAATACTGAAAGTAATGAGTAAGTCACTATGAACAACTAGTGCAAAGTGACAGCACTATCGAGCCAAACTGAGAATTGTTCTTTAATGATTTTTAACATGAACCATCAATTCTTACTATTTTTAATTTCTGCGTTTTAATAGACTTTGACATGTTCTTGAGAAGATATTAAATCGGTTAGCGCAGTTGTTCCCTTCTAAATTATTTTGGTGGAAGCGCCTCAGAAGACACTGGTTTAACTAAAACCATGTAGGGCGACGTTACATTTTGACTGCACAACCCGCAATTAAATTTAATTTTAACAGCTATTCGAGTGTGTGAAGAACGGAAAAGAGCAAAATTACATACCATCGGCCTTTCGATGCACGGACGAATTAAAACTTTTTACAATTCCACTTATCCATTGCTTGTAACTGATAGACCTTGTCCTTATTCTTGCGGAAGGCCGTACGATCTGTTGTCCATTGTAGAACTTGGCAAACTTAGCGCACTCTGCCTCGAGCGCAACAATGTGATCTTTCGATTCTCTATCTCACTAGCGGAGTTGTTGTGTTGAACATGGACGAATAATACATCGCAGCGTGTCTGGTAGATAGCTAGAGATGCCATGCATGTTTGGGATAAGCGCTGAATATGAACGAGCGTTAAAGCCGCCACTGAAAAGGCACAATCAACCGTTTTCCATTGTAAGGATCAGGTCTTTCACACAGCTGTCAGAATTAAAGAGAGGAAGAACGTCGATCTCGCTCAACTAAGTAGCGAAGTACACCACGAGCGGCGACGATGATCAAACACCTGGAAGATCACGGTGGTGTCCCTCTACTCTTTGGTATCATAACCAAGAGCGAGCCCTTTCGAATTGTCACGAAGTTTTACGGTTTATGAAACAAAGGCCCCGCTCTACACAAAGCCTTAAAGAATGAAACACTAGAAAAGCTTACTTAGCTTGGAATTATAAAAATTTCCTTTCTCAAAAATCGAAGATAATTTCATGGTTTCCGTAACTTCGTATTTTTCCAAATTTCCTCTTTCACATGTTATGCTGTTTTGCATTTTCTTCAACGTATAATTTAGTTCAGCGTCGATCATTTATCATCCTTAGAAGAAAATATTATGATCTTTACGTTTAACTATAAAATTGCTTTGGCTTACATTGTGCGCATAAAAGGAGCGTTAAATTAAACATGAGTTGATTCCACGCGAGGGTTTTACCTGGAAAAATGCCTGCACACGAGAGACACCGACATTACCGCGTGTCCCTTTCTGGAAAACATTCGTGTTATGACAAGAAAGGTCAGCTTAAGGGTTTTGAGTTACCCAACCTATGCAATTTTGACGCCGAAAAGTGCCAAAAAGTAATTACAGAAACGTCATCCGCAACACCTTAAACGTGCTGTGGGCGCGAACTGAGATCTTCTCTTACAGTTAATAATTGCCAGGCGGAACTCAGATCCGGCTTAGCCTAATTTGCATAAATTTTTTTGGTGGGCAAAGCTCGTCATGAAAGTTCGTTGGTTTAGCTTCCTTTCATTTGGCCTCCGACAGAACACAGCAGCTCCTTTTGGAAGTAATTGCCCTGTTGGTTTTCTTTGTCTCTAATAAATTTAGTTCATTTTTAAATGAACTAAATTTAAAATTTAAATTTAAATTTAGTTCATTTTTAAATGAACTAAATTTCACTTAGAACTTAAAAGTTCTAAGTGATCAGCGTACTAGCGTGATTAGACAATGGGTTGTTATAATGTCTGTAACCTCGAGAGTTGCAAATATTGTTTTATTTCCCTTTTAAAGATCGAGTTAGTCTGGCGCTCTAACATAATTTCCGTTAGATACAATTACTGACTTCTATCCATCTCGTTTGCTCATTTATTTATTTATTTAAATTTATTTCTTTTTGATCTCCATAATTTCTGTGTGGCTAAATCGACTTTAAGCATGTCGTCGGTATAACACTTCATCTAAGACAAGGGTTATAATTGTATCTCAAAAAAAGGTCAGCTGTAGAGTTACATAATAAGGGTCCGAAAAAATCATAGAAAATTAAAGGAAAATTAATTAAAAAATAGTGATGAAAAGTTCTAAGCCAAATTCTGAGTGTTTCCTTATTCGGAACCTCCACAAAAGCCAAGTTTTAATAATCATTCGATCTAAAAAAAAATGCATTTTGTAATTCGCAATCAGAACAAACGCAAATCAAGTCTTTACCTCGTAGTTTAATTCAGAAAACTTCAACTTCAACTTACTTCTGTGGCGGGTCGTTACAAAAATCTCACTTTACAGCACAGAGAGCTCAGACAAGCGACGAGTCTGGTTGTTTATTCGAAATATAAAGGAATGTATGGGAGAATATTGAAGAGTCTTGTTATCGTAAACTTATATCATGAAATTTCGACTGTTAGTAGTCGACGCAAAACCCACCAAATCGCTCAAATTCGCCATTTAGAGCCACAGAAACGACAATACACAGCAAGTGAGGTAGGTTTATATTTATTCTGAGCTTTAACGCAGACATTTCATGATATAAGTTTACGATAATAAGACTCTTCAATATTCTCCCATACATTCCTTTATATTTCGAATAAACAACCAGACTCGTCGCTTGTCTGGGCTCCCTGTATTTACGGGTCAAAAATCTCACTTTACAGGTCACCAGATTCTTCAGGTAAGCGTATTTGTAGACTTCTTTCTCTCTTTGATTCGTCTGAAAAATTGGTTTGAACTGACATAATAAGCTAATTTCTTTTAAATCAATGTATAGAATTAATGTCAATCACGATTTTTTTCATCGTAAAAATCTATCTCTGAGAGGCAACACCTATTCAGATAAAAAAAATCACTGAGAGTAAACGGCGTTATTGTCATACGTAATGCAACTAATGGTTTAACTCCAATTCCCAATATTAAAGGATCAGTAACTCTTCGTTCTGTTTTATTTTGTATTTACTACACTTAAATCCTTTTAAATTAGTGAAGAGCAATTGGTGTTATATCCAAATAACATCGATAAGTTGATAACCCCGTTACTTCTCAGTACCTGTTTATAAGATGAGAATCTTGATATCTCTGCAAGACTGATAACTTCAAGACGTTAGAAGGAGTGGATTAATACCTTCTTCACTTTATTTCGGCTGTCAACTGAGTCGAGAGGGATATTAAGTCCGACCCAAAGAGTCTCTCACGTGTGAATATCGACTGCTTCTCACGCACCTCAAGTGCGTCATCATGGTCAATTAAGTATTACAACAAACAAAATAGGCAACCAAACAGACACCATATTTGTGCATATTCATACTCGAAGCTACTCTGCGGGTTGAGGCAGAAAATTTTTTTTTTTCCGCCCGAACGCCTAGGTAGTATATTTTATTTTAGAAATAATCTCAGCCTACGTGTCGGTGACACAGCAGAAGGAACTGAGATATTCTGGCAATATCTATTCCACAAAAGCAAATCGACCGCAGACTTAATGAAAACCGGAAGGGATATTTAATCCCTCAAGTCTGTAATGCAAAGCGATTGACCCACATGCCACGGGCGACCCAAGCTCTCTTTGAGAACCACACAAGGAACACAATTTGCATATTTATAGGGATTTGTATGGGATTTTCTACAAGATATCCACAGAGATAGTTAAAAAGAAAAGAGAAGTCTTCTCTCTATGTGGTAGAAAACCAGGATTAAAAAAAACCGCTTAAATCAAGTGAAATCGTTAAAATAACGACACCAGGAGCAAACAACACACGTATGGAACAAGGTAAGCCATTTTTATGGCCCAGAACATTCGCGAATTCTCAAAACATTCGCGAATTCTCTGTGTCGTAGTTTGTAAAGCATTCCACCGCAGAATCATAATATCTGTAGTTTAACTCGTCGGTGGTGGGGGGTGGGGGAAGGGGGGACAAAGAAACTTCCTCTGTGCCATGCCAACATTTTCAGCCATTGTTAAATCGTGTTACTACTCTTAACACGCACACCATCTCTAGCTAAAAGAGAAAAAAAATAAAAATGAAAAAACATGTCTGAAAGTCATACGCTTTTTTCAGAACGAAATAGCTAAAAAAAAAAAGATCTGTTGTTTTCGACTTTATTACTTCAAGTAGCGCAAAATACATGTTAATATGATCTATTACTCAAGATGGGGTGACAGTCCTGGAATCATTCCATTTTTTTAATTGCATAATGTAACGAAACTTTCCCCCTCCTGGCTGCCCGATATTGGCAGGTCGGCGCGTGATCGTCGGTCCATGAACTTGGAAAGGAAACGTCATGAAATCCGGCAATATGAGCGGTTTGACTAAACTACGTGAAAAGGTGTGTATCAGAAACCCACGCATAACGTCGATTCCCAACCACTTAGTTTGCTATAAAACCTGTCCAAACTTACTTTACCGATGCAATCAAAAGTAGACAAAGCTGTGTACGGACGAGTTGCTCAGATTCATCTGTGCTCGAGATGAAGAACTTTTTATTCTTGGTAGTACTCCTTGCTCTTGTGAGCTGTGTCCTAAACCGCCCTCTCCGTCGACAGCGAGGTCGTGGAAGAAAGGATAAAATGATGAAATGGGTAAGACGGATTGTACAAGTATACAATAGTTGAACTTTTGAGATTAATTTGCCTCTTGTAATTTGAGCTAGTAGGAGCTTAATCGTGTCCAACCATCGAGAAACGTTAACCACCGATCTCAAAACTGCGGAGAACATGTACTAATGTGTGTTTGTTAGATTGAATGGATGGTAAACTGATATCAAAATATTCATAATACATGTAGTCTGAAAATATGAAAGATTTATTATTGGGTCAATAACAGTAATCGCGAAAACCTTTGTTGTTGTTGTTGTTGAAAACTAATATATTAAAGTTGGATAGAGGATAACGAAGATTCGGCCGAGTTGCAATAATCTGAACTTAAACGTTCTACGACGAAAAAAGGCAAACTTGTCCGTCATAAATGATTCTTCAGAAAAATATGGCAAACCTTAAACCATATGCGTCTTTTTCTTTTTAGGCAACGGGTTATTTGTATAACTATGGTTACCTCAATTCAGATGAAATGGCTTCCGTAAAGGACGAAAATTCTGCCATGTTTAAGAAAGCGATGAGAAGACTTCAACGATTTGGACATGTTCCTATGACAGGAAAAATCGATACTGCAACAATGCAGTTGCTTAAAAAATCAAGATGTGGAGTGAAGGACTCAAATCCAACGACGTCGGAAAGATCCAAAAGAAATGTGGGAGAATTTAATTTGCAGGGAAGCTTTTGGAGAAATAGGGTAATATGAAAAAATGTTTCATGACTGGTCTTGTAAACGTGCGAGAAGAAGCGAGTCCTGTGATGTAATTCTTTTCTTTCTTCTTGTCGGTGTAGGATCTGACCTATAGAATCATTAACTTCACGAACGACGGTATACCTCCAGAGACACAGAGGCAAGTCTTTCGTAATGCTTTAGACTTGTGGCAATCTGCTTCAACATTACGATTCACAGAGGTACAATCGCCGAGTGATGCGGACATCCTTATTAGTTTCGTCACAAGGGATCATAGGGACGGATTCCCATTCGACGGACCAGGGGGGACATTGGCTCATGCGTTCTTTCCCCTCAATAATCGAGGTGAGGTGCATTCCAGGGTGGAGTGGGTGGGTGAGAAGTAGAAAATTGATTTAATTAGAGGTGAAAAGGCTTTTCAAGTGGGTTTCAAATTTACAGCAGTCAAAAGACTGTTTCTGAATTAAGGTGTACGTTAAGGTCATGACCATGAGAAGACACACAGGGCTTACACTGTAAGTATCCCAGAGAGCTTCATACAATTCCTTATAATGTTATTATAAGAAATTGTATGGAGCTTTTTTAGCATTAGTCGTGGCGCGGTGGGTGTTGTCACGTATGTTTCTTGACACTTTTCCAATAAGGATTTTCCAACTGCTTAAATTGAGGGCAATTCCAAGCAATTAAGTAATGAGTGCGGTGAAACAGTCCTAATATGCTGCAGTTTTCTGATGACATTACTTTATACATTATTAAATGTCTCTCTGGTGACGCTCATTTTGATGACGATGAAGAGTTCACCACAGGAACACCCCGAGGTATCAACCTCGACTGGGTGGCGATTCACGAGTTTGGACACAGTTTGGGTCTGGCTCATTCAGACGTACGGGAAGCCATTATGTATCCATTCTACACAGGTTATGTCCCGGATGTCCAGCTCAACAGAGACGATGTTTTAGGTATTCAGCAATTGTATGGAGGTAAGTTTTCTTTATTTATTGTGGTTGTGGTGGTTTTTGTTTGTTTTGTTCTATTTTATTTTGTTTTGCTTCTTTTGTTTTTGTTTTTGTTTTGTTTTTATAGAATCCTATAATGAACTTTTATGTTTGAAATAAAAAGTGTGAAAGTGAAATAGAAAATTAGTAACCACTCTGTCTTGTTCAGCTCCGGTAGTGGCCACAACGGAGGCGCCAACCACCACAGAATCACCAACTACAACAGAAGCACCAACTACAACAGAAACACCAACTACAACAGAAGCACCAACTAAAACAGAAGCACCAACTACAACAGAAGCACCAACTACAACAGAAGCACCAACTACAACAGAAGCACCAACTACAACAGAAGCGCCAACTACACCAGAAGCACCAACTACAACAGAAGCACCAACTACAACAGAATCGCCAACCTCCACAGAATCACCAACTTCAACAGAATCACCAGCCTCCACAGAGTCACCAGTTACGTCAGAGTTACCATCTACAACAGAGTTGCGAACGACCACAGAATCCCCACCTTCAACGGAAATACCGACTACCACAAAACAGCCTGATCACCCAGCCTGCTTACCGGGAACTCGTTACGACGCTGTGTTTCGTCTAAACAGATTGATGTACTTCTTTTCAGGAGAACAGTTTTGGACAGTCACCAGCTCATTGGTGAAAAGTGAACCTAAAAAAATTACAGACGTCTGGAGTGATGTTGCATGTCCCGTAGATGCAGCTTTTCGTAACAGAAATGGAAATATTGTATTTCTCAAAGGAAGAAGGTAATGAATTTTATTTCAGCAAAAGAAAATCAGTAGAAAGTAATTTTTCTGGTAATTTTTTTCAGTAATTCACTCATCCATTCATTCGTTCAGTTCTTCATTCATTCACTCGATCCTTTAATTATTATTTTTTCTTTTTTTTCACTTATCGCCTTAAACAATTGATTATTCTTATCTTAATTTTTTATTCATTAATTCGTTTAATTCGTTTCATATATGTATTCAAAGACTTGATTGTGCAACCGTGTATACCACTATCACTTGGGTTTACAATTCCACCTTTTCCAAACCAGTTAAACTAAATGTGTTTGAAAGCATTTCAATTCACAAAGAGGCATCTCATTCACTGACAATCCGGTGTACTTACCCTTGGCACTGACCCTTTTTTGCAGATATTGGGAGTACAGAGATTTTAATCTCACTTCCACTAACGGATTTATTAGTAGCCGGTACAGATTGTGGCGCCTCACAGGCAGCATCGATGCATCTTTCACCTACAATACCAGAAGATCTACAGAGACGTATTTTCTCAAAGGCATAAGATACTGGCGCCTCAGTGGAAGGCAGAATAGGCGACGACGATTGTCAGTTGGACGATTGCCAGATCGACGTTTGATAAATCCTGACGCGGCAATGACTTGGATGAAAAACAGAGTTTACATCTTCAAAGGAGACCGTTACTACAGACTACGACTACCACAGCCTTACCTCAGAAAAAGCCGGCTCAGAGTGGACAGAGGATATCCCAAGTCGATAGCGGCCAAGTGGATGAGGTGTAGGGAAAGTCAACAAAGCAGTTCGCCTGTTGGAGGTCTTATTACTGAGCTTTAGGAAACCAGTTATGAGTTCTGTTGCGAGTTTCCATTAAAATGCTGTGTTTAGAATCCAAATGGATTTTATGGAAAAGCGTTTTGATGAAGGCGCGGTTTATGATAAGCTAGTCAAGTCACTTTCGCTCAATTAGGTTTAGCTTGTTAGCTCTCTAACTCTTAGAATGCATAATTATCATACAGTTTATCCTCTGGATGTCATTTGAATAATATCCCACTTCGTTAGAAAAAAAATCCTTTTCCCAGCGAACTAGCGATGAAAATGAGCCACCTTCTGAGGCAAAGAAGTTCTCTCGAGAAGACAACGAATTCCCTCGACTAATTGACAACAGGAAGGGAAAATTACTGATCTATCAGTTCTCGAAGATTAAGGGGAGGCCACCTGTAGCTCTTTATGGGAGAGAGAACTGACAGCTGTAATGTATTCAGGTGACAAATAAAGTAAAATTCATGAGTCAGTTTTAGATAAGTTTGAATTACAGTGAGTACTTGATGCATATGGAAATAACCCTCGCCATTTGTCGTTAAATTCCTCATTGCGTGAGACAAATCACTTACTACTTAAACCCGGCCCTCAATTCTTTCATGAATGATAAAGTTGACGTCACAGATTGCGAAAACCTACTCTTCTTTTGAAAGATGCTCTCTTGTTCTCGATATTACAGCCGGAAATGACGCAGCTCACCCTTATGGAACACTCTGCTGGCTTATCTGCTCCCGGTTTGCACTAAGCATCAATAATGCATCCCGAATTCGTGCAAAGATCCTCGCTCGATCTTCGCCGGTTTAAACAGATGAGTGGCTTAGTCGTTCCGACCGCAGCAATTTCGAAGTTTTTCAGTTGTGCACCTTGCCATGGTGTTACGTTTTGAGATTAAGAAAAAAAAAAGGAAAAAGATGATAAAAGGTCTGATAACAAGTCCATTATTGCACGATGTTGGCGTCCATGCTTGCCTCTTTGCTGCGGTTGAAGGGCGCGAAAAGTAAAAGCGCTGCGAGGCGACAAATACATAATCGAGTTCGCTCATGTCACGTGCGCTACCTTCCACTGTTTCCAGCGTTTTCAGGCAGCTACGTCACTATACGTGTATCTTCTAAAAATGGTGACCTAATTTTAGTCCATATTGTCCCATGTTCAGTGATATATTGACGGCCCAACTGGATTGAGGCAAGATATCGAAGCTTATCTCTCGGCACTTGAAACGCGATTAGCTCGCAAAAAATTTTTGACAATATTTTAAGTATCCAAACTGAACTTTCTTGCTATCTATAACATGTGCTGATTATCTCAACGGAATATAGCTGAGAGTGATACAAAAGCAAATAGGCGAGAATTTGACTTGACGACAAATATCATGTTTTTATTCGGGCTAAGAAGTTGTTAAGCTGGATTTCCGCTCCTGTCGCAAAATTTTCGTAAAGAAAATAGAAAAGGAGCAGAGGGTGGTTCAGTCTGTGAAAAATGCTAAACTGTAATCCATTTTTTTTCTGCACGGGCGGGCTCTCCCTACCCTGTTTCTATCGTATTTCACTAACGTAAAACTGGTTTACAACCACCTGTCTTGACTAAATAGTATAATTTCAGGGCTGAGCAAAGAGTTTCCAGCAATCTGATTGGTCGAGCGGTTCCTTAAGATAAATGTTACTAAAATGTTATGATCTTAGAAATTTCTCTGTTGCTCAGCTCTGAAATTATACTACAACAATTATTCGCCTCAGGCTCGGTGAATATTGTCAAATAATCCCCTCGACTTCGTCTCGGGGGATTATTCGACGATATTCACCTCGCCTTCGGCGAATAATTGTTAAATATAATTAACCTCTTTGTGATGTCAGCACATCATCCAACAAGGAGATGCGATTACGCAAATCTACATATTAGAAATATTCCGTTGTCAGCGGGTATAAAACCTGATTATCCTGAGAACTAGTTTGTAAAGGAATGCGCAGCAGCAGTAATATGTCCTCCCACTAAGATCGGAAGAGGGAATTTGGAAAATCATCTCGGGGTGCACAACACCCGGGTGTTGTGACGTATCAACGTTAACGTACGTGAAGTCAGTCGACAACAGTGGAAATCAACTTTTAATGGGAGGTCAAATACGTGTGGGATGGATTGAATTTGATATCATCTTGTTAATCACTTCTCTCTTGAAAGTAGTCACAAATCATGTCAGTTTCTTTAGAATGTAAAATGGAACATAGGCCGCATCCGGATTGATAAAACTGAAACGTTCTCGAATTTTGCGAAAAGCAAATGAAAAGGCAATTAATAAAAACCTAGTTAAGTTTTCTCTTTTTCTTTTTTTTTTTTTTACAGATACAGACATCAGCTTCACTAAAATGTGTCCCGAATGATCAACAAAAAGTTTTATACTTGTTGCGCCAGTGAACTATATGAGTTGTTCCGTCGTGTGATACTAAAAAGAGAAGTTCTCTATTGCCAGAAAAGGGCTAAAAGATAACTTCGAAACACAGATAAAAAATTCCAGTCACAAAATGTAAAAAACATCCAAGTTGGTTCATTTATCCAGTAGATTGATTTATAAACTTTGTAAAACGCCTTCGATGGATTTGAATACCACACTTTCAATTGCAGGAAGACAACAAGTGACAGATGACAATATTCAACAAAATAGACCTGATGTGACTAATAAAAATTCCTGTACAGAGATGTTATCTCGTTTACAAAGTAGTGTCACATTACATGTTTGATTTAGTTGGTCGCGGTTTCACAAACGTCTCAAGTTTACGTAAAGATACCTCAAGGTCCGTTTTCAGGACAGTTGCTGTCACTTTCAGCTGATAAAGAGCCACGCCGAGGCCGTTGTTCCTAGAGGCCCCTGGAAAGGCCAGGATGGATTCCACAAGGTCAAAGCTGAACATTCAAAGCTTTATTTCAACATGGCTTTTCATCACCTTCATCGCTTTACTTTGTCTGTGGTGTTGCGATCGAACTTCTGCAGCACCGATTTCAGGGACTATGAACGATCCAAGCAAGCCATCCCAAGAACAAATCAATCAAGTGGACACCGAATATTGTTTCGTAAGTGTTGCCTTTGTATGAGGGAGTTAGGTTTCCATTTGTAGCCTTGGAACGGGCAGACCTTTCTCTCAAATCGCTCATTGCGACATAGGTTCAGACGGGTTATCAAAACAAGATAATGTAGCAAAAGCTGTGCAAACAAAATCACCAGAGCACTTACATTTTATGAAACAAAAAAATAAAAAAAAAATTCAAAGCGCTTTTCTTCTTACAAAGTAGTAAATGCTCTTTTGTCTGGCATGGCTTTTGTCATCGATCGAAGACACTTCCGCCGATCCTCACGTCCGGTGGGAATATGAACACGTCGAAAATTGTACGAACGTTTCATTCAACGTCTAATGCCTACGATCGCCAAATACCAAAATATTAAAATGTATCCCCTACTCTGTCTTTTATCGAATGTAGCTTGAAGCATAAAGTTTGAAGTTTAAGAAACAGAAGTACAATTATAAATCTGTAATAATGATTCTCTTGTTCTAAACGCCGCTTGTAAAGTTTGCGAAGGGCGATTGTTGGGAAGAAAAACGAGGAGGGGTGTGAGGGACTTTCAAACTTATGTTTGAGGGAAAAGGGTCCCGCATAGCAAATTGAAAATCAGCGATGTTGTGAATTTTTGGTATTCGTGTTAAAATTTGGGCTTGGCTCTACTTTACGCAGCCAGACTACATGGTATGTGAAGGCGAGTGTTCTCAGTCAAAAGCATCACTCTGCTTTTAAAAAAAATTCATTTTAAAACCCACGTAATACGCTTACAGCCCAGTGAGATGGACTTCTGAAGTAAACAAGAAATATGAATATTCTTAACGGTTGTAAGTTTATTCCTCAAGCAGGCGCTCTACGTGCAGCATTTTGCTCAAAGCGGTTGCGAAAAATTACACACTTAAGCCGATTGAATTGTTATCGTAAGATTTTTTACGTACTTCTTTTCGTGATTTTTGCCTATCGGTGGAAAGATATTGAATTGGATTATGTTTTTTTTTTTTTCACATACCCGATTACCTCTCTTGTTCTTCCGTTGTATAATCGGTTGAGCGAACACTCAATATCAATCAATCAATCAACTTTATTTAACGAGGGTAACACAGGACAATGCTTCAACTGAGTAACTAGTGGCCCTCAATACTCATTTGATTTTGCTTGTCGTGGAAAAGAAACGCACAGTAACCTTCAGTATCTATCCGTACTCTCAGATCTGTTGCGTCTCACCTATACCCAAAAGCCATAGGTATGGCGATCTTGCGTGACTTTCAGTCCGCATGGACGACATCAAGTGTGATTTAACACGAGCCGATTTTAACGGTGCAGCATTCTTGCGCCGCAAAAAATCTATATTTTGAACATATTCATGTTTCGGGTTTGTTTCGGGTCTTGTGAAAGCTGTTTTCATTAGCTGGCATTTGGCAAAAATCGATTCAGCCAAAAAGTGACGGAGAAGTATGTCCCGCCAATAAAAAATACTTTAAAAAAAATTGTTAAAATCTTTCTTAATGTAACTCTAAAGTCCAAAAAATTAACCTAACCACTTAAAAATTTCTCGTGCCGTAACACTAACGATAGGGCTTGAACAAAGGCCATGCCGACTCCAGTAACGGGCTAAGCGCCAAAGTTCAAATGGCGGCGTGGATAGTGGGTCTTGAGCGTCTGAAAGTGTTGCCTTGTACTTTGTAAATTAAA
>NC_142524.1:33614890-33672390 GCF_964205215.1 Stylophora pistillata
AAAGTGCTTAAAAAATGTTTTAAAAGTCTCGAAAGTCAGCAATTCGGGTTATGAGCGCTGTTGCAAGATCAAAGTTTAAAGATACATTGGGACAACGTCGAATAAAACGTGTATTAAAATTTTAGTAACGTTATCTTTCGAATTCCACCCATAAATTTGATAGAATTTATTGCAGGATATGTAGAGAAAAAGAATTTTTTTTTTTTTTGGTGGAGGCAACTTTCTGTCTAACAGAAATCTGTCGTAGAGTAATGTTTCGGCTCTGTGGTCCGCAATGCGTATATACGCGAGTAACAGTAGGGTTGGGTTTTTTGTGGACGGTATAAATGTTTTAGGCTAATTTCCTTCGACAAAGGGCATGTCAAGCTGGGAGAACTCTTCCCAGAAAGTCCTAATGAATAGAACTTCAGAAGATCGGCTAAATTGAAGAGAATTGGAATAAATAAACAAAGAGCCTCAGGGAATTCGTCAGTTGTCTTGCTGTGCGAAATTACCCAACAGAAAAATCCTCAACCATCTTTTACGAGTAGCCTCAATTACGTAACCAAACTGCTTTTTGTTAAAATATTTTCATTGTACTTAATGTAACGTTTTATTAAAGCGAATTATCATGATTGAATTGTCTGAACTTCGTAACGCCAGAATTACCCAAAATGCACGAGTTCTCTAAGGGTGCCTGACTGGGATGAAAACGCCAAAACACATAGTAACCTCATTTTCATTTTCGAGGCGCCATTCACTAAACATATGTTCCCTGTGGTGTGCTTAAATAAACGAAGGGAATATTTCCATATTTCTCAATCATTACGAAATGAGACAAGCGTTTTAGCGAAAAAACTGGCAGACATCGAATCGGAGAAAGTTGGGGTTAGTTATTAATTTTATGTAGAGGGATTTTTATAATGTTTTTTTTTCACATAAATTAGTTCGATCTAAAACCTTTTAATTGTAACGACCTATGATTACTTTTCATCACCGTAGTAACACTACACCACAAAGTGTGAAAAATTATTTTTTTTGGTGAAGGTTATTAGAACACCCGGAGAGCATCTTTTTCTAAACCTCTGTCATTATTTCATTTTGTAGCAATACAGAAACAAATAATCTATGTCCTAGGTATATCTCGAAAGAAGGCATTTTTTTAGTTATCCACGTTAGTCAATTACTGACACGATTTTTTTAGTATTTATTTCAGACATTTTTGGCCGGTTGTGTTTTTCGATGATTTTTGACAA
Source organism: Stylophora pistillata (assembly GCF_964205215.1). Taxonomy (NCBI): domain Eukaryota; kingdom Metazoa; phylum Cnidaria; class Anthozoa; order Scleractinia; family Pocilloporidae; genus Stylophora; species Stylophora pistillata. The sequence goes on from NC_142524.1 coordinate 33,616,126, forward strand.
TTGTAAATCAACTGAGCTGGATGACAGTTGTCTGCACCGAATCAGATTAATTCCTTAAAGTTGTATTTTCCTCATAGCGTTTTTGTCTCTCTTCTCCGCAATTTGTAAAACTCTCCACTAACGAATATGTCGTGCCTTTCACATCGAGATATACTATTAAATATTTCATGTGTTTACGATAAAGTCTTTGTCAAGAGGAAATTGACGTATCTCTATTAGGCGGTACTACCGCTAACCAAATGTCATTTTCGTCAAACGCTCATTTCTGAGTGGTCGAACTATTGTTGTTATGGTAATTTATCCCAGTGTAGATAATAAAAGCAAATAGTCAAAAATTAAGGGGTGAAAAAGCCGTCTATTCCCACACGACAAGAAGCGCGTGTTAAAGGCACCGTTCTCCGACACTTCCAAATCAAGAAGCTTAAACATGTAAGCATCAATGTCTTCGTTTATTTACTTCAGTTTTAGATCAAGCTCGTAACAAAAAATCGTTTTCGTGAGAAAGTGACAAACACGGCCCTCACTTTTGAAAAAAAGACGAGTTTTAGTCAAGATTTCAGTTCGTGAAATTCCCTAACCAAAACGTTCTTCGTCTGATAGAGATCAACGCAGACCTTTTAGAGCGTCCGACAAATTTCTCGGCCAAAGCCTTTGAAGCCATTCATGAAAGACCTCATTATTTTTAATCCAATTCATCAAGGCTGTACGATGTATTTTCTACCGTTTTCACAGCGTTGGAAGGCTCAATATTTACTTTCCATGTATGTACGTATTGTTTTGGAAAACAGGTGTAGGAGGCTTCCAATTGATCACGTGTCAACAATGCGACATTAGAACAACAGGAGTTTAAACTCCATACTCTCTAGATAGGCAATATTTGCACTTGAATATTCATGTGGATATTTCACAATTTGCATTCATGATAACTTCAATTTAGAATAACCGAACCAGTGGTTTTTCCAATCGCTGAATGAATGTGTTTTCAGGGACGAGATGCCAGTTGGACGGAGAGGTCTTGTAGTTCCTCAGAATACTTTTCTAGAAAATGTTGTTCGCCGTTCAAATGGACTACGTAAGTATTGCTTTATTGTAAAAAATGCTAAACAGGCCTGTACAATAAGAAAACATTATTACGATAGATATTACAACTAAAACTTCAAGAATCGTGCGTCGAAATTCATATCTGATTCTAAATTTGCAGTCCTCGGCACATTGAATCTTTGAGAATGGTCGTTGTGTGAACATACATGTGACCTTTGTTGTGATTTTATTTAAGTTTGAAAATCTTGTTGATATGATGAGATATCAAGTTTGGGTTTGTTTGACTCTTTGATTGTTTTGCGGTGATATGCTATCAGAAAACAAAATGGATTAGCCAAAACAAAGCTTCACACACTATCAGAAAGGACCCTCAAGCTAAGAGTCCTGACTTTGACAAAGAAAATTTGTTTCGACATACTGGCGGCAGCTTTAAAATTCGCTAAATCTAAACCCTCGGATAATCCTGTAGGGAATAATACGAAAATATTCAACAGTGACAAAAATTTCCCTCTTTAAATTAATCGTGAACATGATTGTTTTTGTCATTTTAATGTTTACATTACTATTCTACAAGACTTTTGTCTTTAAATTTAATGACTGCGATACACTCTTAGATTTCTTTTTGCCTATCGCTAAATTTAGGCAGGTAAATCTTGTGTTTTTCTGGTTAAAATACCTTTGGAATTGTCTGTGAATATAAATAAGTTGTTGTCCATTTAGACTGCATTCGTGCTTTCTGTTGTGTAATAATTAAAGTCCTGATTATGAAACAGGGAATGATAATGGTGATTAGGTTAGAATTCATTGCCGGACTCGTTCGATTTCACCGAAAATATACACACGATTTCGTAGATTATGGAGGGATTCAAAGTGAAGTATTAGTTAGTGAAGCTTTTCGATGTAACCAAATTTGATATTCATATTTTGAAATCCTTTTCATTCGAGAATTGGTGCAATTAGCCAGTCACGAAACTACTGAAGATAAACCCCAGGTTACTCGTGTCAACTTTTTGAATGGAGGTTTTTGTTTTCAGAATTTCTTTCTCATCATTTTCTGCAATTTCAAATCGCAATAAATTTCTTTTCATTAGTACTAATGGATAATCCGGCTATCCGCATTATTTTGAAAGTTCAGTAATTCAGCTATTTCGCAGGGCGCTGCATGTGGTATTTTGCGAGCCATTTTCAAAAAATTCTTGAAAAAACGTGGAAGGTTCCAGCACCTTCGAAGACAGTGTTGGAAGTTTTCGTTATGTAAGACATCTCATCGTTTCCTGACTGAAAATTAAGCCAGCTAAACACTATCAATTAACGGGAAGTTTTTGTCACATACGGAGACTATGAACATAAAAATAGCGAACACTGTTTTTTGTGAAAAAGAAATATATTTTAGTAATCCTTTGTAATGCGGAACATAGTTTATCCACACAAAACAAAGGTTTTAAAAGGACAACATTAATTTGGATAAAGCAGTATACAACTTTTTTCTTTTTTCTCGTGGAAAGATCAATTTCGGCGAGGCTGTCAGACCCCGTTGAATAAGGTTTTCTTATCCGACTTTTTTCTAATTCTTCCTCGTTTGTCGCGTTTTTTACAAACAGGAAATTATGAAAAGAAGTAGGAACTTAAAACTTGTGTTCGTCGAACGTGTGACGCCCGCTTGGAAATTGCTGGAAAGGAAGTTTTTATCACGTTGTAAAGATAACTAGCTTGTTTTTTTTTGTTTTTTTTTTTCAATGAAAATAAACAAAAAGCTTCTTTATATTCCCGTCAGTCAATAGCTAGAGCTTTTTCATATTTTATGTGCTGTTACCAGAATGTAAAACCCGAAATTGCGTTTCTGTCAGAAGTCTAAAATCAAAGTACTCCACTTCTCTGTATCTCAGTATCTATTCCAAGCAGTGAATATTTTTGGGAGAGCAGACCTTCAGCTAAAAGCTCAAGAAATAAATTCCATGTTACCGTAGGTCTGTTCAGTACCAGAACACAGAAACTGCCCAAATATGGATAGAACAAAAGAGTGACGCACGAGGCGCAGCTGAAAGCGTTACCGATGCTCTTGCTACATTTTAACGTCTTCCGTGTTCTATAACTAAGCAGACCCGCGGCCGGCAACATAGAATCTATTTGTTTTACATAATGAGGTAGAAAAACGTAGATGGTGACGTCATCTACGCGTCTGTCGTCCAATTGATCAAAAGTAAGAACCAATTAAAACGCTAAAAAAACTCAGCTTATTTTGTAAACAAAAAAATAAGGTAGTTGTTCTAGTTCATCCGTTTATGAAGTAATGGATAAATGCATCACATATATACTATATTTTGATTGCAGACTCGTTATTCGTACTGGGGAACGCTCAGATTCTAGAAAATCCCATTGTTTACTCGAGCGATGGGTTTTGCAAGTTCACGGGATACACGCGAGCAGATGTGATGAAGAAAAACTGCGACTGCAACTTCCTGTTTGGTCAACAGACAGACCCCGAGACAATAAGAGAGCTCCATAACGCTTTGCAGGCGAAGGCGGCTATTCAAAAAGAGTTCATTGCATATAAAAAAGACGGTAAGATGATATGTTATAACAGCTGACCAATTTGAAATTAAGAATACCAAATCGTGTAGATAAGTATGAGCGACACCTTCGAAAAAAATAAATTTTGGATAGTTAGAAAATTCCATACCTCTCATTTGTTCTTTTAGGTACACCAATGTGGGTTTTGTTCCACCTTGGACCAATCAAAAACGAGAAGGGCGAAGTGATGTTGTTCCTTGTGACGCTGAAAGACATCACGGAGTTTAAAGATCCTATTGTGGGCACAGGTAAAAGCTAACCTTCCCCACTCTCATTGTGAGCTAAACAGGAGCAGGAGCCCATCAACGGGAACCTCTACAACTGATTCCTTGAGTCAACTCTTTCATGAGTGCATTTACCTTCAGAACAGCTTTGTGCCGCGAAAAGTATCATATTTCTGTTGAGTCAAGCGCGAATCGCAAAATCACATTCGCTCTACAACGCATGTACGCGGATGTTTGATGTCATCAACTTGATTAAATTGGCATAGCTTTGTTTGTATTGGGTGAATTAAACCTCTGTGGCGCTCAATCTTCTGGATTGAGTCTATATTAATACATTTACTCTCGTCTATGTTTAAACTATTAAAACAAAATTGTCCAAAATCATACACTTTCCAAGAATCAGAAATGAAAAATGTTAAAGAACTTTGGATAAATAAGATTTGAAATATATTTGCTGGATTGCTTTTGAATTCCACTTTTTACCACCACTTCCATGCGATATCTTTAGAACAAACTTGGAAACTTCTGGAAACATGTAGTTCAACCTTAGAAAAGAACTGTGAGTTTTCATTAACGCTTTAAATACAAAAGTATCTGTTTGAGAAACAGCGCAAGAGACCAATTCCTTTGTCAACGTTGAATTTTTCGTTTTTATCCGAACTGTCACGAGTACTCAAACTCGATTCATCCGAAGTACCGAGGATGAGTATTCAGCACTAGGCTTCCCTGCGTTTAAAAGTTAAAGGATTACAGTAGAGCAGGCAATTACCATCTTGTGACTCGATTCCGACTTGCACCCTTAGAAATTCATCTTCTTCTTCCGTCTCCAGTGTATCGAAAAAAATAAACACAAACAACCTGCCATTTTGTTGTTGTTAACAGGGAGCGTAACGGCCAGTCGCTGAAACCCGCGCTCGACTTCAATGAGCTCATGCTTTTCTGGTTTCAGTCAGTTGGAAAAGAATGAGCTTTTCAACCTATATCGGATTTTTCCGGCCCAATAGAACATGGAAATATCCAACCAATTCAAACAACTTGAAATGGTTTATCCTTATTGAACAAAATCTTTATCTTTTAAAAGGTTATATTTGAATTAGTAGTAAGGGTTTAGAAAAATATAAACATAATCCACTTTTTGGATAAGATGATTGACTGATTGACTTTATTTTTGATAAAGGCTAAAAAAAAACAAGATTTACATGCTATTCAAAGACTCGTGTCCAGGCTTACTGTTTATACCTTCACATGCTTTTCTCTAGACAACGGAGGCCCCAAGGGATGGGCACGACTCAACAAAACTCTCACGCGGCATAAATCAGTTCTTGTCGCGTTCAAACAGAAAACTACAACTCAACGGAACGCTCAGCAAATCAACAGTGTGAGTAAAATCGTTTATCATTTTATTTACTAATCGCATAAACTCTCACAAGAACAAAGGGAAGGCAAGAATGCTCCTTCTCAGTAAGTTTCCTTACCGGAGACGAAAAGAAAGTAGAACGCGTGAAAAGAAATTGATAACGGTCGTAGATGAGGGAGGATTTCAAGAAAAAAATGTTTATAAACCAGACAAAAGGTCGTATAATTTTTTATCATTATCGTCATTATTATTATTATTATTATTATCAGTATTAATATTATTGTTATTATTATTATTACTATTATTATTATTATTATTATTACTGTTGCCTTATTATAGTCATTACTATAGGGGAATCCTTGTTTACAATATTTGCCTCATTAGCAAAAGCAATTCAGTTTCTGATGGAGCTAAAAGTAAATCAGTTCTGAATATCGAAAGGTCAAAGTACGATTAACTTGGCCAATGAATACGAGCCTGATGCATTGAATACTTTTTGTGCAACACGGGTTTAAAAACTCAAAATTTTACATAGAATGTATGAGCTCATTAGCGCTTTTGCCACCCAGAAATTTTGCAGCTTTTGATGGACTATTTCTCCTTGAATATTACACCCAAAGAGCTAAAAAATTTCACCATGTACTAAGGTTTTCTAGCTCTTTAGCTGCCTGAGGTCAATTTGTATCTAACATGCTTCCTTCTTTACGCAAAGCCGTATGCAAATGAGCACATATGTAAACAATGACGTCAGCATGAATCCGCCTATTGTTCTATCAGTTTTCGCAGCCCGAAAGGCTATAGTAGCAAACGCTATTAAACACTCTTTTACTAACAAATGCAGCTGTCATCCAAGTACTCTGAATTATTTCAACATAAAACCATGGTTATGTTTCACTCGGCTAAAAAATTAAGCTGTAACATTACGGAAGGGCTAAGTTTTGGTACACTTGAACAATTTCAGTTCAGTTTTGAAGTTATTTTTTTTTTCAATGCAATTCGTGCGCAGACTGCTTGCCAATTGAAACAGTTTTTTCATTCACGAAGCAACTGTTTGCGGATGCATTTAACTCTAGGGGTGTGTGTGTTTAAATAAGTGATTCCTCGTGATTATACGTTGATGCAAGGCGAAAAGAATTTTGAATTTGAAAATAGTTGACTTCCTTTGTTAACTAAAAAAGAAAACAGTGCTGCCCAATCATTTGGATAAAGTGCAAGTTCCTAATTGCTGTTGAAGGCAAAGCCTACGGATTTCTTTTTCTACCATTCAAAACCGAGCAAAACAGAATCTGTGTTGTTTTGATAGCATCCTACCAGTTAATGTTTACGGTTTATAAACAATTCATCAAAATGTCTGTAAAACCTGAAGAAAACGCGACAATTTGTCGACGGCGAAAGGAGTCGACGGTGAGTTAGAATAACACATTGTTAGCGCCGTTTTTTACTGAAACAAAACCGCTTTGATCTTTGCCCGCGGAATAACACATTTCCTTCTCAATTTATCCGTAACATTTTCGCCTCGGTATAGGGACTTAAATTTTATAACGATTGAAAAATTTCTTATCCACAACGAGTATATCGTGGCAGATATTTCTAATACGAGACCTAAATGCAACTTTTTAAGTTGTGCTTTCCTTCACGTGTTACAGCAAAAACATGAAAGATGAAAACCGTTTCGTTGTGATCGAAGAATGATGTGTTAAGCGCGCACTACTGCTGTCTTAAACCAGTCAGAAGCCATAAATGGAATCGTATATTTTAAACTACATGCAAATATTCAGCCCTACAGGAGATACAAATTAAATAAACGTTTGGATATTCTGATCTCAGTTCATGTTGAAAACTTTTGCATTTTGATTAGGTGTCGCATCAAGAAGCAGATGTTCCAAAACTCTATTAATTAGTGACTTTCTTTGACCTCTGTTTAATTTACGCAAGAAAAAACTCATTTTTACAGCAGAATTTTCAGTCGCCTTGGATTGCAAAATCTATTCCCACAGAAAGCAAAAAAATGCGAATTAAAACGCGTACAAAATTTGAAACTCGTTCTCGTTGTGAATTTCAGCTTATGTCGCTGAATGATGATGTGTTGCCAGATTACAAACTCGACGTGCCCCATAGGCCACCGCGGGTGATTCTTCATTACACCACGTTCAAAACAACCTGGGACTGGGTGATACTCTTCCTGACGCTTTACACCACGATCTCCGTGCCGTTCCTCGTCTGCTTCGAATTCGAGCATGACGCCGTCTCTGTCTTGGACCTGCTCGTTGATTTGATGTTCTTAGCCGATATTGCCTTGAATTTCCACACGACTTATGTTGGAAAAGATGGCGAAGTTATTGACGATCTTAAGATGATTCGTATGAATTACATTCGTTGTTGGTTTTTTCTGGACTTGGTTTCTTCGCTGCCATATGGGATACTCGCTTACGTAACGAATAGTAACGCGGTAAGTTTCACTTTGTACGATTAGCATCAAGTTTTTCCTCGCTATTGATACCTAATTTAGCTTACTTTCATAAATCATGAAAAATGTCATCATACTTTATCATACATTACTGCTTTCTTAGGTTGTCAATCATTGTCATGCTCAAACTTACTATTCAATTACGCATAATCAATCATCTTTCACACCTCGGGCATAATTTCTAAAAGAAATCATCATACGTTATCATACATTACCACAGTGTTACATTATCAGTCATTTTCATACATCATCGCGTTTGATCATACTCCCACATTACACAATTTTAATCATCTTTCACACCAGGGGTATTGTTGCAATTTCGAAAATCTCTTAGATTTGAGGATTTTCACGATACCTCACGTTATCATTTTTGCAATTCACTTTCGTGTTATATGGTTCAAGGGCTTTACTTTTAATTTTTTTTTTATGTTTCACTTGTTTTAGTACAGTATAACTATACATCTTCTCGATAAAGCCATAAGATGGTATATTGACCAGGAAGCTTACATCTTTTAACTGCAATTGTAGTCATACGCTCTCAGGCTGGTATTGAAGTTATTTCTAGATCGAATCATGATGTTAATTGTTCTCAGTACGAGAACAGTTGAATAAGCAGGAAGAAGCTGTCAAATAATATAATTTATTTCGAGCTCAAAACATAACAAAAACCAAGATGGTCGCTACAGGAAAAAAAAAAAAAAAAAAGTACCGAAGCCCGCAGTTCTCGGCCGCAAAACCACAAAAGGGCGGTAAAACGAGTGGTATTTGAACAAATCTTTCTTAAACATGGATTATGTACAAAAAATACGTAAAAGGAAATGTCAGAGGTTATCGTTTTCGAGGAAGCTCCCTTAATAATTATATAAATATATAAAATGAGAACTGTAAGAACTAGCGAAAGTTTATGTCATAACTAACAATTTTTTCCTCCTTTGTAGAGCATGACAACTTTACTGGGATTCCTGAAAGTATTTCGCTTGTTAAGACTGGGGCGAGTAGCAAGGAAAATTGACAAATACCTGGAGTATGGTGCGTCTACGTTCTTTCTCCTGATGCTGTCATTCTGTCTCGTGGCACACTGGTTTGCCTGTCTTTTCTACTTAATCGCCACAAAATACGATAACTATGACAAGTACGGTTGGCTGTATATCTTAGGGAACCAGATAGGGACTCCTTACAAAATGAGGAACGAAACGAATGAAGTAGATCCGGAGACGGGCCCCACCTATGCCGCCAAATATGTCTCTGCTCTGTATTATACGCTGACAAGCTTAACAACGATCGGGTTTGGAAACATATCGCCTAATACAACCGCTGAAAAGCTGTTTGCATCTATCACAATGTTGCTGGGAGGTGAGTGTAATCGTATGTTTGAGTGTCGAAAGTAACTCGCTTTGCTTTACCTCGCTTTGTGATTGGTCAAAGAAACCACGCGCCACACTGTCAACTAATCAGATGCGACTTGGGAACTTGCATTTTCCCGCGCCTTGGAAAGTTTCTATGCTCCAACTGAAATTTCCGCACTACATTTTTCTTTGTTTTGATTTAAGTTTGACAGATTAGTTTTCTTTTGGTCTTGTGACCCTGGATCGAAATGCGCCCTATACAACAATTGAAAGATTTACTCCGTCAATACAAATGGAAAGACCGGTGATAAGGCAGGAGAATAACCATTATCTATTCATATGGTTTGAAAGGTGGATAGATATAGAGTAATGACTCCATCTTTCCTCCTTTCCTGACTTCAAACCTATGCCACGTTATCTATAAAACTGCGACACCTGGCTACATGTTACTCGCGTCTTTGATGGAAACTGTTTCCCGCGCTTTCCTGCCGCGCATTGTGTTCCATGTTTCCTTTTTTTAAATCTGATTTGGCTTTGTACTTTATGGCAAAATGAAGCGAAAGGAGATGAGTTTCAGAATCACACCTAACACTAATATTTTGACTTACTTCACTTTAGCAATCTTGTTCTCGCTCATTTTCGGCCAAGTCTCTGCTATACTTCAACAAGCACAGAAAAACACAGCAAAATACCATTCGATAATCGACAACATGAAGCAGTTTAGTAAACTGTATAAGCTTCCAGCAAATCTCGCGACCAGGACGATTGACTTCTTCATGTCCACGTGGGCAATGAACAAAGGAATCGACACAGATGAGGTAATAATAATAATAATAATAATAATAATAATAACGAATATTTATACAGGATAGCCCTTCAGTGCAGGAGCACTGTTATCAATGGGGTCGTGTCTAAATAACATAATATAAGGATAAAAACTAGAATAAGATAAGAATGACTACGCACCTAACTAAATGCCCTATGCAAAAAATTAGATGGATTGTTTTGCCAAACCTATGCCGTACTGTGCAGTTATGGATTTAACAAAGACGGGTTCGGCTTAACCACGAAGATCTAAGAACGCCAAAGGATAACTCCTGCATATTTAAACTTCGTCCCGTTAAACATTGTACAAATATGGGGGGAGAGTGAAGGTAAAACGTAAACAGTCACAAACACTTCATTTGCTGTCTCCAAATGGGTTCAATTTAAAATTTTTCAACCAACCCCAAATGCCAATGGCAGGATTGCCTAATTATCTTCTTTTTTTTTTAAATATTGGCCATATGTAAAATTCATATTAGCTATCTGGGTTTTATTGGAAGGATTATGTTCCACTCCAGATCGGATGGGGCAAGGTATGGCTCCTGGGGGGTGGGGTGAGTCAATGAATGGCTTCCTATCCACCCCTTGTCACTTTGACACCGAGACCGGGTTGACTACCGGAGATGCAAGTCACGTGTCTCATACGCAAGCTTTGAGCCTGATTAAAAAAACATGCATGAGCTCTGTGACATAAGAAAATTACATAAAAGCTAAAAGTGTCTACCCTTGTCAAACCTCAGGTCTTAAAGTATTGCCCTAAAGATCTCCAAGCAGACATCTGCGTTCATCTCAATCGAATGATCCTCGAGAACAATCCCGCGTTCCTGGAAGCAAGCACGGGAGTCAAACGAGCGATCGCCCGCAATTTTTGGATCTCGCACGTGGCACCTGGCGATCGAATCATTCATCATGGAGAAAGTTTGGATGTGATATACTTTATCGCGCGCGGATCTCTCGAGGTCAAACAGGGAGAAACTGTTGTCGGTTTGCTAGGTAGGGATGTAAAAATAATAGAAAGGAAAACTTTGTTACCTTCCGTTATCGAACATCCCCTATAAAGGAACCAGTGTTTCCAGAAACGAATTAAAAAGAAGTGCAATGACCAGAGGGAATACTTCTGATGTATTACTAAATTCTCATTTCGCACTCGAAAAGAAGTACCTTTAGCCTGTGAGAAGAGTTTAAAGTCCAGCAGAAAATTTCTGGTGCAAGGCAATCGAATTTAAAAGTTGACGGTTAGTTATTGCACAAAACCGACTCTTCGTCTTTTCAACGTCCTTCGGCTGTAAAAGGTTGGGTGCTACTCAAATATGATAATTTCACGTTTAGGCGAGAACTGATCAGTTTTCCTTTAGGGAGTGTTGTAACCTACTCAGAGTGTAACCACCATGTTGTATTTATATTCTTCCTCAAAGGTGAGAATGATGTGTTTGGGGACAACATCTGTCATGAGCCCACAGTAGGTCAGTCAGCTGTGGACGTGTTTGCATTAACGTACTGTGACCTTCACTGGATTCAGAGAGACGCACTCATCGAGGTGCTGGAGTTTTATCCAGATTTTGCCAACAAATTTACCAAGAACCTTGTGCTGTCGTACAACTTAAGAGATGAGGTAAGGGTATGAAGTATCTAACAGCATACCAGCGGCTTCCATAGAGGTAGTTTAATCCATTTATTGGCTAGTCGATCAATGGATCGATTGAAAAAATGAGTGAGGGATTGATTCATTAATTAATTGTTGAAGGACTTTATGATTGACGAAAGAACGGACGAATGACTGACTGACAGAGAGAACGACTGCAACCTCGTTGGAACGACTGAATGAATGAATAAATTAATGAATGATTAATTTATTCATTTATTCATTGTTTGACTCATTTATAGCTTGCAGTGCAGGCGTCTTATTAGGGCGAGTTAACTTGACAAGCTTGCGATTGTTTAATTGACCAGCCATGTTTGATTCAAAGTTAAAATGGAGGGGGGAGGGGTGGGAAAGGTTTCATATGTCATACCACTCCCCTCTCCTTCCTTTTGACTATCACTCACCCCCTCAGTATTTCTTTCTCTCCCCAGCCTTCCGCTGCTGTAAAAATCAAAGATGGTAGCAATGATTGTCTCCAAAATATACCAAGCACTCGCACCCTCTCTTCAGACTATGTAACTGACTGACCGCTGGCCTGGCTGACTGCATTACTGACAGACTAATTGAAAGATTTTACACCTAATGCAAATATGGCGTGCAATTTGAATTGCCATTGTTCTGGACTCACTAACATTGTCTTCACGTGGAAACACAAAAAGATTATCACACGTGTGAGAGGCTAGTGGGTCCAGAACAATTGCAATTCAAATCGGACGCCATATTTGCATTCGGTGTATTGATTGATTGACTGGTTGCTACTGGCCATATTGGTCGAATGTATTCCTTATTAATGAGGTATCATTCAAAAATCGTAGTTGTAGAAGGTAGCCATGCTGGTTTAGAGAACTTGCAAACTGAATCTTTTTTTTAAGAACCGTATAGCAAATAATAAACACAACCACGTAATTCTTCATCGAGGATTTGGAAACTAGAGCGCTCTTCGATGAAGTGTCGTGAAACCAAAACCAAAGTTACTTACTTACTTAAAATTACTTAAAAACATTAGATCTCACGGGACTCTGACGCGGTGAGGATCTATCCTTAATTATATTTCGTGTTTTTAATTATTACATTTTATATATTCAACTCGGTGACTACATTGTTAAATTCTTATATTTTAATATTAGCTAGTTCTTAATTCTTAATTTATATAAATTTATATACCTTTACAAGGCTTTATAATTTCCTATTCTCTTTTTATTTCGTGGCGTACCTGTAAACTAGCTTTTAGCTCAGCGTTCTGACCACGTTAAATAAATTGATGATTGATGATAATGATCACAAGGGCCAATCAGGAGAAAGGAAAATAACTCTAAGAGCCAATGAGCACTCAAAGTGAAAACAACCAAACTGTCTAAAACGCGGGAAAACGCGGACGACCAAATCGTGATTGGTTTTAGTTTTGCATCTGATTGGTTGAGAGAGTAGCACGAGTTTTCTGGGCCAATCACAGAGCGAAGTGAAAGAAAACCAAAGCAATCCCGGTTCACTTTCGACCACTTACGTGAAAATTGCTTTATGTAACTTGTTTTAATTTAAATTCCAGCTCAAGATTCGTAAACGCACCCCAAAGTTGGAAATAGCCAACGAGGAACAAAGGGATAGACCAACGAGTGTCACATTTCGACACAGGAAGCAGAATCGAAAGCTGAGTCTGGTCGAAGAATTGGCGCAGAACTACGAGTTTGACGATAGTCAGGTGGACGGTGGAAACACAAGTGAAACAGAGATCGACATGATGGTCCTCCCGAAGACACAAACAAGAAGTATGGCGTCGAACATTGTCCGAACGCGTCCCGAAATCCCGGAATCGGGCACCGACGTTTTGTCGAGTTTGTCCGAAATGAAAGGCGAGGTGAGACGAGAAATCGAAGTTATGAACATGAAAATGACTCAACTAGAAGAGCAAATCTCGACTATTATTAATATTTTGAAAAGCCAAGGACATTTGCATAGTCCACGGGGTTACGGATCCCCCAATACTAGTTTTGAGAAAGGAAGAATGTCTGCTACTTCATACCTTAATGATACTACCCCTCCAGAGGAGGCTCCAAGCAACCAGAAAGACAAAGAGGAACGTTTACCGGAATGGCTCGCCCCGTCCGGGTCCTCGGGGACTCGTGCTGATAGCGTGCCAGAGTGGGACGACTCTACTACTCAGGCACAGGAACAGAACTCGGCCCAGGCTGCCAGTTTATTGAACAACCAAACAAACAGAAACAATGCAGAACCCGATCCCAGACTCCTTCAGACGTTAGGCCTTTTTAAAATGGGCAAAAAATGAGGACCACGAAAAAGAAATCCATAGCAGTATTCACACGGCATTTAGATGTAAAGACCAGTAACAAATTCGTGTAGTATAAGATACCCGCGTAGAGCGATTCACGATATCGGTCGCGCCTTTCACGTTCGCGAACTTCATGAAAGAAAATGAAATAAGATCGCATCAGACTTGGAGGCAAGAAGGTCAGGATTCATTAGCACTTCGTAGAATCTAAAGACATTATTCTACAAACAAGACTATAGTTTTTCAAATCAGGCGGCAAGAATCTTTGGCATCGTGGAAGTAACTTCTGGGCTGGCTGAGAGGTTCAATAGCACTAGAGATGAATCATAGACAACTTTGAATCCATACAACCATCCATTCGAATAGTTTTAGTTTACGATACCGAAACAAATGGCGAAGAATAGATCAAACTTAGGCGATGGTTTCATTTCAAAAGCCACATGTGGCAGGACGTCAAATGGGGTTAAACAGTGCAGTATGTTAGAGAAGATTTAGGGGATGGATCATTTTATTAAGGAAACTACCTGGACTGTTATTTTTTTTTGTTTTATCTGTTTACCATATTTGAATTTTTTAGAGTTTCGTGTAATCACAAGTTCGGTTATAACTGGCTTTAAATTTGCTGTCAAACAGCAAGTGATGTTGATATTTAAAAACTTGTGATGATGTTGATAGTTACGATGTTAGGAAAGTTATTTAAAAATCCGGAGTGCCTTCTTTAGTCATGGTCAAACTTTCTTAGCTTTGTTCATGATAAAACCACAGTGCCACGGCTGCCACGGTGTGAGTAAGGGCGGTGAAGAGTAAAAAAGTCGAGTAAAAAAGTCGAGTAGAAAGTTTGATGTTGTAGTAACAAAAAAATGTAACATATTGTTTACTATTTGTTTATTTATCAAATTAAAATAGCATTGTAATCGCTTGAAGTATCAAGATACAAACGCCAAGTTTGCTCGCCAAGGATAACTTATAGTTTTTGTCACCCACTTTTTTCCACAGATACTCCCCTACACGTTCCCATCGCAAGATACGCATTTCTACATAGACAATGTTTAATGAGTCAGCCGTTATTTACGGGAAAAAAGTCAGTAATAAAAGGAATCCTTTCAGAGTAACGATTGGTCGTTTTTGATATGTTAAATCTTTCCCTAAACACTCCCAATCGCGTGTCGTATGTAAGATTCTTAAAAATAAATAAAGGCTGATAGTTTCAAAAGAAACTGTTTGGGGCTGCGTCGGTGGGAGTAATGAAATAATTTGGATATATCAACAAAGTTGAAATGATAAATTGGCCACCGTAACGATTACAAAAGCTGACCTTTTGAGCGTTAGCCCTTCGTCGAAGGGCTAACGCTCCGACGAAGGGCTAACGCCCGAAACGTCAGCTTTTGTAATCGTTAAGGTGGCCAATTTATCATTTCAACTTTGTTGATATATCAAAATTATAAGATTATTAAAGGCAGAGATAAAATTTACACGGTTTCTGAAGCTAGTTTCTCCTCATATAAAAAAAAATTACTTTGGCGCCTGTTTGGCTTTCTTCAGAAGCAGATGTGAGGTATATTGAGTCTCAATCTTTCTCTTGTTTTTCATTACTTTCAACAGTCCACGATAAAATAAATACCTCATCTTTGTAAGTAAGGAATTAACCCACTTCTCGAAGATCTTGTTCAAATGGACATGAGCGTTAACCTTGGCTGCTCACTTTCCAATTGGAGAGCACCCGCTTTGGTAGTTACGTACAAACTCAGTGGCTCTGTTCAAGTTAAAACTGTCCATATCCTTCCTCCGATAACATTGATAGAAAAGATAGGTGTTTCTTCATTCTTATTACACGACTCGGGCAGTCAGAGGGCCAATAACTAAAATCAACCAATCAAAATGTTCTATTGCCGGTCAATATTCTCTCAGTATTGGACCGGGCACTGTCCCGAATGGTCCCGAATGATACCGCACTTGTGTCCTTCTGAACTTCAGTCGTATAATAAATCTCTTATTAAACAAGTTTGCTCGGGACCGTACTGGAAGAATATCGGCCCTCGGTATTTTTTGTACGGACCTCGCTGCCCTCGGTCCGTACTGTCAAGACCTCGGGCCGATATTCTCCCAGTACGACCCTCGCGCTTGGGTAATAAGATATTTAACAATTATTCCACGAGCGCGCGTTGGATATGAGATGATAGATAGCCAACGAGGCGCGTAGCGCCGAGTTGGCTATAATCAACTCATATCCAACAAGCGAGAGTGGAATAATTGTTTTATTAAAAAAACGCCCCCAAGAATCTTCTCGACTTTATTTTGTGAGAAGAAACCGGATTTAACAATGTACAGAAATTAGATTATGGTATATTGGCTCATATACCATAATGGCTGAGCCAATAAAAAGTCTTGAACTGCATTATCCAATGATCCAGTTTTTAATAAATATATATATACATCTACTGTTTCTAGATAAAAACATACGTAATTTTGTTTAAAATTAGATTTAGGCGACGTGGTGCTTCTAATGATATCAAAATCTAGGAGACGTTGTTTGAGAAAATCAATACGCGTTACAGAAAAAAAATTAAGTCAGTGTGGGAACTTTCTGTCTGCCCATCTGCTTTGGTGACACGTTTTTTGCAAAGAAAGCTTAATTTGAATGTTCGTACGCCCTGCGGGCCTATGTTTCGTATCAAAAACTGTCGGAGTAGGCTGGGCCTAGCGCACTCGCGCACTTTGCGGTGGCGGGCTTGAGATAATTTTGAATCGTTTGATCATTCGGACACTCATCGGAAATACGTAACGAGTTGTTTTAGTACGAGAGGGAAAGGCACTGAGAGGATTATCTGTGTGTTACGGAATGCAGCGATTTTAATGGGTTTATACTCGTGACATTAAATTAATTTCTGGCTTCTATGTCGGTGCTCCGACATGATACAAGGATTGATCACGTCCACCAGCCGTCATACGAACAACAAAGCCTCGTTCGTCCAGTGTACACACACCATTGCCGACTTGAGGACATGAAATGAATCCAGATAGACTTGGCCGAATTCCACCGCCTACAAGGCGACTAGTAGTTCGAAAAGCGAACAGCCAGAGGGATTTACGTCCTATTACCGAACGGGTGAGTATTTTATGTTGTTTTTGTTCCGTTCATTCGAGGAAAAGTGGGCACGTACTGTGTACTTCCAATTTTAATTTGTATCCTTCTCGGCGACTTTACGGATTAATTAAAGCATTCTGTCCGAGTTCTCCAGGATTATCCTAAGCTTCTTTTATTTGATTTTTCTTCTAGGCAACTCTAGCTAAGGTTCTGGGTTTGACAGTCTCCAGGAACGCAGCTTTAGCGTGCGACCCGTTGTCTGGAGTAGTCGCTTATCCGGCCGGGTGAGCCAAACTTGTTTTAAATCTAGACATTTCATGTCGTGAATTTTGCCAGCATACAAATTTATTTTGCCTCAAGGAATGGCGTGGGTTTATATAATGTGGTTAAGTTTATTTGATAGACAATATTTTATCCTCTTTGAGTTATCGAATAAAGAAATATTTCGCCAATAAAGTGGTAATAAGTTTGGGAGGTCACACGAGAGAAGATTGTACGTGACGACTTGTTGCTTTGAGATACACGATATGTAACTAACTTACTTAAGAATCCTTTTTAATTTACAGCTACGCAAAATTCCCTCACGAAGATAAATGGACGATGCCTATCAAAAATATTACTTGTCATAATAATATTAAGGTCATCACTAGCAAAATATTCTGGCGAAGTTCTATTGTTAAATTTTAATCACGACTCGGCAGTTTCTTCCGAGTAATAATTAGGGTTTTGATCTTGGTTGTTGCTAGTTCAGTGATCTTGTTGGGTAATAGCCTCTGGATAAATATAAAACGTGAAAAAAAGGCGACCCGAATGTTCGCCGATTGTTTTCATGCGAAATAAAATGCTGAAAAAGCTTTGCTCTGTCGGAAGCATTCATAATTCATAAATTCTATAACGCTGATCTCACACGTCTTTTTCGGAAAATCGGCGTCGATGCCGAGCTCAACGATTGCATTTAAAATGAAATATTCAAGCTGTATATTGGCCCTAATCGAAAGTGTTGATTGAAATTGCTCGTAGTTTGTTGATACATATAACGGCCGCTGAAAATTATGCACATGTTAACTAGATTTGAAAGAGTACAAAAAAAATTATTTTTTGCGCGTTTATTGTATGTTATTGTAAATTGGGTCGTCGAATATTGCATGAGAAACGGGGCACTCTCTGTTAAGTACCTTAGGAAGAATAAAATTTAATCGCCTCTTTTAAGCTTCCTGTAGGGAGTTATTATGGTTTCTTAGCTATTCGCTATTTGTGTTGCATTCATTTGTTATATTTCTTTATTGTATGTGCTCGCACTTGAGGGCAACTATGTAATATTTTCGAGCGATTTCAGGAACAGTCTCGATTCGCCTAGTGTGTTCCACTTGTGCACCGCAATGTCAAATTTAATCTTTTCGATCGCAGCGTCTAGAGGGGCAGTTGCTATCGCCCACTTCACAGCTGTTGAGACATCACCATACTCATATCATTGTCGAGTCATACTGTATTTGCATTTTGTTTTGCTTCGGGAAGGTAATTAGAATTATTACTCGCTCGCGAAGAATTAGGAATATATTATGACAGAAACAAAGTAAAACGAGCTCTATCAATTGGTTGAATGATCTAGGTACGTTGATTTATTATCCTTAGGGGTTGATCATTCTTCAAAGTGATAATCGTCCCATGGAGTCTGGAATAAAATTACTTGTAAATTTGACAGTTCGTTTATTCAATATTTGCCTAATGGCAGCATGTTTTGTTTTGTATTTGACAGCATGACCTTGTCCTTGAAAATTCGAAAGTCAGCTTTCAAAATCAGCATGGTAACTTAAGAGTTTCCTTGAAATTAGAGAAGAAGTCTGAAGGCTTAGGTTAGACATGTGATTTGAACTTGCATTTTGCAAAACTAATCGATTTGAATCAGATATCATGGGTCAAAATACATATATTTGATATGCTTGACAGACAGGTTTAATAAATTTCGTAGACAGTTTGTTTCAAAGCTGATGCACATGCACAAAATTTGTGCAGTGTAGTTGGCACAAAGTCAGTCTCCTGTGATGTTACTAAAATTGTTTAATTCTCTGTTATATTAAGAAAGAGAAAGATGCTTAGTCTCATATTACCCTGGTTACAATATCTGTTTTGATTGTTTTGATTCAGAAAGGAAAGAAAAAAAACTTGACCACTTCTACTTAGAACCGCCTCCCGGTTAGCTCAATTGGTTAGAGCGCTGGACTGTTGTGTGGGAGGTCAAGGTTGATGGTTCGAGCCCAGCCGGACCAACACTCAAGGTCTTAAAATAACTGAGGAGAATGGGCTACCTTTCTGTAATATCAAGAAATGGATAGACATTCTAGTCTTCTCGGATAAGGACGAATAAAGCGTAGGTCCCGTCTCATGCATCTAGTAATTAGTTAATTTGGTTAGGCAGTGGACGTTAAAGAACCTACTCACGAGATTACTGTGGTGTGGTCTGGCCTGTTTACTGGAAAATGGGGGGGAGGGGGCATCTTCAAATAAGTTTCCTTCAATTGTTTGTAAACTGCTGACACAGTCTGGCAAAAGTCCCCCAAAAAGTGTTGTGATGCGCATTTGATCATATCCACATGTTAATTTGTGCAATATAAATATTAAATTATTATTATTATTAATTCAGGAGGTCATTACAACTAACCATCCTCCTTTGATGTAGACATTATATTATAAACCAGTCTTATGAACTCTTTCTCATTCTCTCTGCTTCTCCATTGACCATACTGTGCATCCATCAAATATTTAGCACACATATGTATTTCAACTTCCATGCTTGTTTGAATGGTGTGACTACTTACAATTTAACACACAGAAACAGAAAGCATGATGCATAATTTTATAATTTTGGTTTTATAAACTGAGTTGATATTGTAAATTGGCCACTGTAAAGAGTTTCAAAGCTGATGTTTTGAGCGTTAACCCTTCATCAGAGCATTTCGCTTTGAATCTCTCTATGGTGGCTAATTTTACATTATCAACTCAGTTGATAAAACCAAAATTACCTTGTTATACTCCCCCACCAATGCAGCAGCACAGTTTCTTAAGAAACTTACCCTCCTTATTCATGATACATAATTTGTGCAGTAGAGAGATAAACAATGATGTTAAACAATAAAAAATTTAATAGTACATGCATAAGCAGAAAACATACTGTTGCCCAAGATACGGTGTTCCCCTTTTCAGGAGGTATGGCATAAATTTTACCACTTGTAGTACTTCTTATTACCACATAAAATCACTTGAGTTCTTGAAAATTCATCAGATAAATGGATTGCTCTTACTACTGGTTTGAAAATTTCTGTTACCTTTTGTGCTTAAAGTAAGGAAGAACACCGAGGATAATACAGGTTCATCCACCATTTCCTGCTGTATATTTTCACTGAGTTTAAAGATGGCAATTCCTTTTATTTTTCTTTGATAGATGTGTGGTGGTTTTACTTAACCCCAGGAAGAACCAACAAAGTTTTGTGCTCAATACATCTAAGTAAGTAAAAGTCGTTCACACTAGGTATATGTAGCTGACCATGAATTTGCAAGGCTGTGGTCTAGCAGTGCCTGGTGGCCCCTGGTGCCTTACTTATACTCTTGGGCAACTCAGGAATTTTAGTTTTTTTAGGCAAAGCATATGCTGGGAACCCTGGATTTCACAGTTTTAGAGCACTGGGCTCCATTCAATTTTCCTTAGAGCACAGCCTTGATATGATTCTTAATTTATTGGAAGTCAACAAATTTTATTTAATAGAGTTTTTAGCTCCCATTTCCCATGGTTATGAACAGGTGGCAGTAGTTCCCTATGCCTAGTTTTGTCATCAGTTATGTGATTTATCAAAACCCTTAATAATGAACTTGCAAAGTTTTGTAATATAATACAACTTCTTGACAGTCTTGTGAAAATAAAAGCTAGATTATTTGCTCTTGCAGGAAGACAATCACTTCTGTAGCTTTCTCTGGAGATGGAAAATATTTGGCCACAGGAGAAGTAAGCTTTCAGTTTAATATCTCATTTGTATTTTCTGAGTGTTAACCTAAGTCCTATTGACGTCCAGTGCGCCCGTATGCACCCATGTGGACCCACACCCTTTCTACGCCTTGTGACATCATCACTTTTAACCCTGGAGCATGACTTTGAGCATGTACTTGAACAGGTGGAAAATATCTTACAAATGATACCAGAATGAGTGTAATTGAGTGAAGGAGATTGGAGAAATAGCCAAAAAACCATGTAACTTTGACCTGAAAATCTGCACAAAAATCTTGTTCCATTACCCACCGACCTTTCTGAGCATGTGGTTTGAAAATAATGAGTAGTTTCCTAAAGAATCTCTACACCAAAATGAAGTCTACTAAATTTCCAGCAAGTGAGGAGAAACTTCAGGCAAGGAGAGGGGGAAAAAAGGGCAGGAGAAAGAGAGAAAAGTAAAAGTCGTAAGTGGGGCATTACTTTTCAACCCAAAAACTATCTCGAAATTTTGCTTTCTGCGCACGCCCGAGATTTTCAGGCTGCCATTTTGCATTTGGATCAAAAGGCCGTAGAGTATACGAGCTGTCAATGGGTTTTCAGTAAGTTTGAGCTTTTAAAACTATAACAGTGACCCGAAATCTGCTCGACTAGCTTCAAAACACAGTTTTTCACAAAAGCTGTGGCCATTAATGGGTTAATTCTTTTTGACAGCCCTGCTAACCTTTTGATTCAATGATATAGTTCTTCTGTTCCTATATCACCATCATAAAATTATGACCAGTACAACCTTGCCTGTGCTGTTACTGGACAACTATTTAGAAAAAGCCCCATACGACGCTCGGACCAAAGATTTTATGTCAGCCATCTCATTCAGTTAATAAGTGTACTTATTATATGGCTGTGTCTCACAAGGACCGGGAACTACCGAATTCAAGAATTTGATTGGCTGAAATCAATATCAAAAGCGGTCTAGATTTTCCCATCTAGACCAGCATCTAGACAGGTCTAGAAAAAAAAGGCACAAAGAATATAAAAAATTGGCATATAAGACACAGCCATATAATAAACATGTTATTAACCGAGCTAGGTCAGTCTGTATGGGAGAATCTTGACCTTGATCGCTGGTACAGACCTCACTGCATTTGGTCGGTACTGGCAACCTCGGTCAAGATTCTCCAATACAGACCTCCTACTCAGTTAATAAGAACTAAATATAAATTAGTTTTCCTGTTTAAAGAGCTGCTGGTGTTCTGATGCAATGTTACGTTCTTTAGACTGGTAGATGTACTTCTAGCCACTCAAATAGCATTGCTGTAGAAACTAGAAAAAAGTAAGGCTGTGTTTTTCAGAATGAAGAATTTTGAATTCCTTTTTTTTATTATTTTCTCTTGAATAGAGTGGTCACATGCCATGTGTGCGTGTGTGGGATATGGAAGACCAGTCACATCCTCAGATATCAGAGATGGCAAAAGGACACAAATTTGGTATTTCATGTGTGGTAGGTTAATAATAATTAAAATAATATTTATTTTAATATCATTGGTGTCTCGTTCAGATTATCAGTGATTTCAATGTTGTAAATTAATAGTAATTTTGTGATTTTGAATGTTATTTTTTGACAGGTCACTTTAATGAGAATATAAATGAATAAAGGCTGATAGTTTCGAAAGAAACTGTTTGGGCTGCGTCGGTGGGAGTAACGAAATAATTTGGATATATCAACAAAGTTGAAATGGTAAATTGGCCACCGTAATGATTACAAAAGCTGACGTTTCGAGCGTTAGCCCTTTGTCGGAGCAAAGGACATTTTAACTTACCTAATCATTCTAAGCAACATATGGCAATCTGCGGTCTTTCCTTGCACTTAGGTGGCACGGAAAGCTATAAAAATCTTGAACAAAAGCTCATCTTTCAACCCGGCAGTCTAAATCCCACAGGGATCAACGAACGCTTTTTATTCCACTAATTTATTCATGTTTTTCTCGTTGCCATGCTCCCACCAATAATGTAGCTCCATTTTCTGCCTTTAAAAGCACACACAACCCACAATTCCTCTATTTGCTCCGACGAAGGGCTAACGCTCGAAACGTCAGCTTTTGTAATCATTACGGTGGCCAATTTACCATTTCAACTTTGTTGATATATCCAAATTAATGAGAATATGATTCTTATGAACATCTTTACTGCAAAATATGTATCTCCAGTTTAAATCAGACTCATTGTAATGATTCCGGCTGACAAATTTACTTTATTATTATTAATGCTTAAAATTATCACCATTTGGTGATTTTGTTGGTACTCCAGTTTTAACTGGGCAGGCCAAGTAATGTATTCGTGTTCTTTAGCATGGCACCTGCAGTCTATTAAAAAACATTATTTTAACTATTTGGTAACTTTACTAGTTTGTTTATGCATGACTGAATCATAGTTAATGTGATTTTATCAAAATTTTTGTCAGGCCTTTTCACCCAATTTGAAATATGTGGCATCTGTTGGATTCCAGCACGACATGATTGTAAATATATGGAACTGGAAGGTACTTGTGATTCTACTTTAAATCTGTTTAAAGTCAGTAATCATCAGTCATATTTCTTGAGATAATTGATGTTCATATTGTTCCTTGGGGTCCACTTTTTTATGTCCATGATCCATTTTAAAATCACCCTCTTTTCTTGGCAGAGTGGTACTAAGGTGGCCTGCAACAAAGTTTCATCGAAGGTGGGTTTCCTTTCATACCTCGGTGTTCATGCTAGTCACAGGTAAAGGGGAGTTGATAAGGACTTGTTTAGTTAAGAATTATGTGATGTCAGTGTGCGATATACTTTAGATATCTACCTGTTCTGCTATCAATTTTTGGGCAAGTTTTGATTTTCCAATATTAATTGGATGAAGTATTAGTGGTCTATAATCATCTGTCACCTTTGTTGTGCCACGATGATCAATATTGAAATTGATCTTAATTAGTCAGACTTCAATTTTCTTCATGTTGTTTTTTCTTTTTTTTTTTTTCCAGGTTTCAGCATTGTCATTCTCTGAAAATGGTAGCTACTTTGTTACTGTTGGTGTCCGTCATGTTAAATTTTGGTATTTTGACACTGAATCAAATAAATCTAAGGTAAGGAAATTTAAAGTTTAAGTTTTTTGTTTAATTGATCTAATTTTATCATTTTTGTTGGTTGTAATCAATGTGATGATTGAGTGATAGCTTTTTTTTTTTACATTTAATTGTTCTGTATTGATTCCCATCTGGCAGGTTTCCAAAACGCTAGTAATCAATGGCCGAGCTGGCCTTTTAGGAGAGCAGAGGAATAACACCTTTTGTGACGTAGCATGTGGTCGTGGAGTGAACTCTGATATCACTTACTGTGTGACTAGCTCAGGGTTATTGTGTTCCATCAACAGCAAGAGAGTGTTGGACACCTGGGTTGAACTCAAGGTACTTGATAATAAATTCTATCCAATTTTCAACTGTCACTACTGTTTAATTAATCTTGGGATTTTGATAACAGATCAGACTGCTCACCAATTTGTTGACATGTACAGTATCCTTCAGTTTCTGGGGTTCCTTTGACAATGTTGTCATTTCACATCGGAAAACTCTGTCCCTACAGAGGAGCAGGTCTTGTGTAGTATTAAATGATAAGGAAGGATGTAATTTTGCAGCAAAAAATAATTTTTGCTGCCTAGTCATCTCATAAGTTATCTCTTGTGTACTTGGAAAAGTTATGTTTTTGTTTTCGTTGCTGTTTTGTCTCCCTTCAACCACGATTACCAATTTCACAAACAACAATGAATTACTTGACATTTTTTTTTTGGGGGGGGGGGTGTAAAACTATGCAAAGATCCTACCAATGCCTCCTCAGATAGAGGGTTTGTGAGTTAACTCCTTTAGTTAATAAAATCACTTAATTTAAACTCCACAAAGAGGTGTGACCATTCTCTGTATTATTTTTATTTGGGACTTCACCATCCAGATCATAATATTAAACATGTTTTGTTACATGTACCGTACTTCTTGTTGTTCCAGACATCTAAAGCATATGCATTGGCAGTCAGTGAACATTACATTATTTGTGGATGTGCTGATGGAATAATAAGGTAATTGAGTGAAAGATGTTATCCAGTGAAATATACAGGCATACTCGGAGAAAAATAATTCTAAGTGCTCCCAATAAGAATCAAACCTATGACCTTCTGATAAGTTTGTCCGGTGCTTTACTGCTGAGCTATAAGAGACTCGTGGTAGGCTAGGCCGTTTAACTAGGTCCATTGTTAGTTACAAACTTTCTGTTTATACTGCCAGGGTATGAGGTAATTGAGAGTTCATCAGTAGTTACAGGATATTCAAACTTGGTCACAATTCGAGTCTTTGAATTATCAATCTGATTTTTCATCATGGTTCCTTACATTATTTTGTCTTGGTATTTGTTTGTCAGAGTTTTCAACCCGCTGAAGTTGCAGTTTATAGTCACCATTCCAAAGCCTCATTTTCTGGGTGTTAATGTAGCAGAAGGCATAGATTCCAGGTAAAGGATTTCTGTAGTTTGGTAACGTGCTATTTTGTGAAGTAAGGTAAAGTTTTTACGAGCCTAGTGGCCCATTAGGCCGGTGCTTAACTCCGGTTTCTGTAGCATGAAGCGACTAGGAGTATTTCTACTCCCCCCTGGATGGGGTGCTAGTCCATCGCAGGGTTACCCCCAGCATTAAATTGCCGGTACCCATTTATACACCCGGGTGAAGAGAGGGAGGCACTGTGAGAGTAAAGTGTCTTGCCCAAGAACACAACACAATGTCCCGGCTGGGGCTCGAACCCAGACCACTCGATCAGGAGTAGAGCGCACTAACCATGAGGCCACCACGCCTCCACCATTTTGTGAAGTATTAGACCAAAAAATGTAATTTGACATAAGGTTACATTTGTTACTTAATCTAAGGGTTTTGTTTGAAGGAACTTGAGCCTGAAAAAAGCAGTGTTTGTGCCATTGTTAAATTTAAAGGATCACCTTGTTATGTTTAAGTCTGGTTGTAAAATATTTCTTTTTGTGTTAGTTAACTTGCTTGTTATTGCTTTTCTAGTAACCCTTTATCAAAGCCCGAACAAGCAGCTTATCCAGACACCGTTGCTGTAGCCTTTGACACAGTGAACCATAAGGTGCAGTCCATGTCTTTGATTTATCACATTTTTTCAATAGTGACAAAAATCATTGACAGGCAAGTGCTTTGCCTGAAACGATTTGACAGCACAGTACAGCCGTGACGGTTTGTATGGGTCACAGAAAACTTGGCAAGCCTTAAAATTTGATTATGGATCAATATTTGTTCGTAAAGCGGTTATCAGTAAACTATCTATCTGTCTGTCTATCTATCTATTTATCTATCTATCTATCTATCTATCTATCTATCTATCTATCTATCTATATCTATATCTATATCTATCTATTGAAGGAGAAGGACAGGATAATTATATTTCGAGAATAGCAAAGAGAAAATGCGTCCATTTCTTGATCTTTTTCACGTTAGTTTGGAAGCATTTTCTTATTTGAGTCACCTTACCGAAAATTTTCTTGATAATTTTCTTGCAGCTGACGTGTGTTTATAACGACCACAGTCTGTACACATGGGACGTGAAGGATATGAAAAAGATTGGCAAGGCGTGGTCATCACTTTATCACAGTACATGCGTATGGGGAGTTGAGGTAAAATTTTTGGCGGAACAGATCGGACAGTCTCCTATCTTACCCCCAGGCAGCCAATCGGAGCACGGGATAACATGTATCTTACCCCCAGGCAGCCAATCGGAGCACGGGATAACATGTATCTTTATCTTTTCTACTCAGTTTAATGTGAATTCATATGTAAATAATGGGTCTGAAAACAGAGACATGAACTGGTTACTTAGGCCCGGTTCAAACGTCGAATTTCACATGTGCCGAACTTAATGAGGGGGTTAAATGCATGTGAAGTGCGACGTTTGAATAAATTAAATTCGACTGTTTTAAATTAAATGTGACTTTTTCCGTATCTGCGACTGAAACAGTCGAAGATTCGACTTAGGTTAGACTTTTGATTCAAACGTCGCATCTCACATGTGCCGAACTTAATGCATGAATTACAGGAAATTATTATAATTCATTTATTACCCACAACTCGCCAGGAATTCTATGAATGCCATGCGCGAAAAAGCCAAAACAGCACAAAAAAATGGTGGGAGACGAAGGAATTTGTAGTTCTTGCTTTGCAAAGACAAAATACAGTTGTTTGACGTGCGGTAATTACTTTTGTATGAGGTGTTCGGTTTTTGAAAACGAATAAGGCACTCCTGGTTTGAAAGTAGGAAACCGTCTGTTGCATATTGTGGGTCGTGTTTCAAATGATGGAACGTGAAAGTATCATGACGAAAAGCCAAGATAAAGAAGCAAAAACAAACAGCAGAACAAGAGCATCAGTGAAGCAATAAGCAAACGCTCAATAGACGTCTTCGTCTTGCAACTAAGTAGTGCGCCTAGGAATATCGACAGCGAACAGAGTTAAATTCGACTGAATTAAATTCGACGTTTGAATCAAATGCCGCATTTAACTATTTTAGTTGACTGAAACAGGAGTTATGTTCGGCACATGTGAAATTCGACGTTTCAACCGGGCCTAAAGTAGTGCGCCTGGGAGTATTGACAGCGAACAGAGTTAAAAGCGACAGAGTTAAATTCGACGTTTGAATCAAATGCCGTATTTAACTATTTTAGTCGACTAAAATAGGAGTTAAGTTCGGCACATGTGAAATTCGACGTTTGAACTGGGCCTAAAGTAGTGCGCCTGGGAATATTGACAGCGAACAGAGTTAAATGCGACAGAGTTAAATTCGACGTTTGAATCAAATGCCGTATTTAACTATTTTAGTCGACTAAAATAGGAGTTAAGTTCGGCACATGTGAAATTCGACGTTTGAACTGGGCCTTACCTGTAGGTATTGAATAAGTCAGGTCGGGCCTCATGGGAAAAGAGTGGGGCTCGAGATCCAAAAGTCACGACCGATACGGCCTGAACTGACTCAGTCAATAAGTATTTTATCACATGACTTTACTGGGTGGTGTGGAGTGCTAGCTTTTTTGTTCCCTGCTGGCGCATTATTACAGTATTTTCTAGTGTTTTTTTGATAAAAGTGCGCACAGTGCCTTACGGGTCCCACGATGATAACAGCCTAAAATCAGTTCACCTCACTACCTGTTCAGTTTTACTTTTTGTAATATATTCAATGTTCCAGGTTTACCCCAATGTGACTGACAATCGCCAGGCAGCCCTTCCTCCAGGATCCTTTCTCACGTGCTCGTCTGATGACACTGTTAGAGTGTGGAACATCGAAGAAGGTGATAAGGTTTTGCAGGGTTCGACACTAACTTTTCAACTCACTATCCAAGTGGTATTGACCACTTAGATGTTACAACAATTTCAGTTTGTTCACTAGCCAAACTGGCTAGTGGAAATCGAAAACCATTAGCCAAAACTGAATTTCTACCAGTTTGTGGCAAGTTGGCTACCATTAGTATTGAGCCCTGTTTTGTGTTTTCTGTTTGTTTTGCTATGGGGATCCCTATACGTATAATTTTGGTTTTATAATTTTGTTTGATGATTCAATTTGATAACTGGAAGTGTTGTGGTCTCTTTCAGGAACAAGCATATTGTTTGAGAGAAACGTTTACAGCAAGGTTGGTTGGGCGCGATTTAGTTGGTCCAAACTTTATGTTATTTGTCGCAAGATGAAGCTGCATGCGAGACTGACTGGAATAGATGCCATAACACTTGCTCCGGTAGAATGCAGTAACTAGGAGGATTGTTTTTCTCTGTAGGATCGTTTTCCTCTGTAGGATCGTTTTTCTCTGTAGAAAGGAAAGTAGTCAATCGAAGGTTATCATTTAGTGTTTTTTTTTTTTTTTCAATTTTCCGACCAATTTTCTCTGACCTGTTTATATCCTGGTTGGAAAGAGAAGCACTATCAAAGTAAAACTCTCCTGTTCATGAGCACAGCACAGTGAACCCTCGTGATCCTTGTGACTCTAATACGAACCTTTCGCCAATGGCTAGGTTATCGTGTCTCCAACATTATTTAGCTTTGAAGTTGCAAATTTCTCAGGGGAGAAGCGATAAGGATATCTAGATCTCTTGCAGTCGTTTTTTGAACGCTTTTTTATGAAGGCTGGGACATTTTTTTTTCCCTTTGCCTATTCATTCCGAGCAAGTGAAGATGGGTAACTTTTGTTCAAGAAGTGCTCTTGGATAAGTTTAATCTCTAAGGGGAATTTAAAGAATTGTTGAAAGTTTCCTATTTGTTTTGTTTTGCTTTGTTTTTTTTCTGTTATTATTTACAGGAGATGATGAAAGTTTTATATATGGAAGATACGGTAGCAAATCTTAAAGACAATGATATTAGCCCTGGTTAGTTAATAAATATTTTTGATGAAACAATTTTCTCACAAACTTCTAAAGATAAAGTTGCTTGCTTTTATAATTTTCCTATTGGTAATCTGTGGTTTTAATTTGTAACAGCCATAAAGAACATGCGAGATTCCACGGGTGATACGCGAAATGCTGGTGTAAGATGTCTTCGCATTAGTCCTGATGGGCAAACACTTGCCACAGGGGACAGATCTGGAAATGTCAGGTTCGGACTTAAAAAAATCAAGCCACTTTATGTATCCTTCGACAGAAGTTACAAATTGGACCAAAAACTGAAAATTAGGCACAATTACAACTATAGCTCAACAGACATCCTTGGCTATGCGTAACTAGTGGGTGCTTGCGCACCAAGTTAAAATGAAAAACTTAGCAACATGTTAAGATACTTTACAGATCTCAGTACAACTACATCATGAAGTTGAACCGTGCGTGGGTTTGATATCCGAGCTCTCAGTTAGTCTGTGACTACACGCTTTTTTTTTTCGCAAGTCATTAAATTTTCTTGA
Organism: Stylophora pistillata; assembly: GCF_964205215.1. NCBI lineage: Eukaryota > Metazoa > Cnidaria > Anthozoa > Scleractinia > Pocilloporidae > Stylophora > Stylophora pistillata. The sequence continues at coordinate 33,645,904 of NC_142524.1, forward strand.
AAATGCGTAAGGTAGAATGCCCTTAAGCAAATACCCTCGAGCAAATACCCTCAAGTAAATACCCTCAAGCAAATACCTTCAAGCATTCGCGAAAGGAAGTCGAGACACACATTAAATACTTGTTTTACTACTTGAAGGGAAAGGTTAAAAAAATCCATCCAGGCAAGTAGCTTTTCTTGCTCATTGCTCGACTGCGGAAAACCTCAGAGAAAAACAAAATAAAATTACAGCACAATAGTGAAGAGCAAGCTGCATTTCAGATTATATTCTAGCCCTGGAAGGGTCTATTAAATAATTCACTTCTCACGTGTGTTTATTATATCAGGGTATACGATTTGATGTTTTTCGATGAAGTCGCAAAGATTGAAGCACATGAGTCTGAAGTGTTATGCGTGGAGTTTTCACCCAGTGAGTCAGGTACGAATGTCAATCCATTGGATTTTATCTTGGTTTGCGTATGGAATTTATTACGTGATTGTGGTTGAAATTTTTATAATGGGGATCCTTTCTCCTGGCAGGTCACAAACTGCTGGCATCCGCTGGCCGAGATCGACTCTTTCATATCTTTGATATAGTGAACAACTTTGTTCTTGTCCAAACATTGGATGATCACTCAGCTTCAATCACTTCAATCAAGTTTAATGGTGGGTGAAAAATGCTCTTTATTTGTTTCAAATTTGAGCAGAAAGGTGCGGTGGAATTAGTTTCGTCTCAGAAAACTCAATTCTATTGACACTTCAGAAGCAATGTTTGCGGTTTGTTTGGGGTTTCGTACAGTGTAGTTGTTGCAAGTGGATCACATGACTGTAATTTTGTTGAATATTTACCTTTTAGTGTCAGAATCTGATGAGTTACAGCTTCTGAGTTGTGGAGCAGACAAGTCGATCATCTTCAGAACAGCCCAGCAGGTGAGGTGATCAATTCAGCTACAAGAGATAGGGAGAACAAATCGAGAGGGGTTGCACAAAGTGGTGATCAGAAATCCAGCGTCCCCTACAGCCTAAACACCGTCCCCACCTAAGAAGGCGTCAGTTTTTGTAGACTTAGAGACGTGCTGCAGGGATCATAAATGCATGACTCTTACAACACATGCCTGCTCTGACGAATGGCCCAGCCATTGCGTCACAAGCTTATACGCTTGACTTGCTGGATTACCATATTTTCTTTGGTGTGGAGTCTCCGCTTGCGTCCGTCCGTTATACGCTTATACGTTATACGTATAAGCGTATAACGTTATACGTTATATTATCAAGCGTATAACGTTATACGTTATACGCTTGACTTGCTGGATTACCATATTTTCTTTGGTGTGGAGTCTCCGCTTGCGTCCGTCCGTTATACGTTATACGTATAAGCGTATAACGTTATACGTTATATTATCAAGCGTATAACGTTATACGTTATACGCTTGACTTGCTGGATTACCATATTTTCTTTGGTGTGGAGTCTCCGCTTGCGTCCGTCCGTTATACGCTTATACGTATAAGCGTATAACGTTATACGTTATATTATCAAGCGTATAACGTTATACGTTATACGCTTGACTTTATACGTTATACGCTTGACTTGCTGGATTACCATATTTTCTTTGGTGTGGAGTCTCAGCTTGCGTCCGTCCGTTCTTCAAGCGCTGAAGCTCCGTTGTATTGATAAGCAGAAACAAGTGACTTGTTCTATTTCCTTATTTACTTTACTTTTCCTTCTAATTTTCCAGTTTGTAATTGAAATATGGGGGCTGTCATTTTGAAGTCAGCTTCTCTTGCTGCTTACGGATTTTCTCCCCTCTTCAGTAAACAAAATATTCTTCAGTTTGAACTAGTACTGTGTCAGTCTCAAATTTGAATTTTGTGTCACTTTAATTACAGTTGGCATTTTCCGCGTTAAATTGATTTTTGCGGAACTAAGTTCAGCTTCGAAGTAATCCTTTTAGGTCAAGCTGGCTAAGCAACTGTCTTCGTTCTTATTTCTTTGTAGAATCCAGAGTTTCAGTTTGTTCGAACAACGAATCATGTTGGTAAAACAACATTTTACGACATGGACATTGATCCATCGGGGTGAGTCTGGTTTATTTGAAAACGAAAATACTAAGTAGACAAGATTTACGAGAAACAATGTAAAAGAACCATTCCTGCTTTACTTTTAGGAAATATGCTGCCACGGCTTGCCAGGACAGAAATGTGAGGTACGCACTTTGGACCTGTTTTATTTCAGATCATGACAAAAGAGGCAATATGATTTTCCAATTCTTTTACCATTGAATTTGATTTTGTATCATCAATTCCGTTCTGTTTTAAGAGTGTATGATGTGAATAGTGGCAAGCAGACAAGAAATTACAAAGGCACTCCTAGTGATGACGGAACGCTGGTCAGGGTAAGTGCTTCGGAAAAATCTCATGGAATGTGATTGTGGATAAAGATATTTTACTAGGAGTAAAGTTATTTGAAAGATGGAGAAGAATGCGAACTGAAAAAAAGAAAAACTCGAATGTTCAAAATTGGAGAACTTTAAACGCGGTTTGCAGATGGAAGACATGTTATCCTTGCTCAGTTCGTAAGACACCTTCAAAGCGAAGAAAAGAGCGAAACACAAGTTTGTTTGGGGGAAAAAATGTATAAAACAAGTAACCATAAGCCGAAAAATAACAAGAAAGGTGAACTCTTTGACCCCTGGGGGACTGGCAAGTAATTTCTCCTTGCAACATCATCCCTGCTTCAGGTCAATTGAATAAAGCAAATTGTTAAAAACTGGATCATTGGATAATGCAATTCAAGACTTTTTATTGGCTCAGCCATTATGGTATATGAGCCAATATACCATAATCTAATTTCTGTACATTGTTAAATCCGGTTTCTTCTCACAAAATAAAGTCGAGAAGATTTGTCTAATAGCTTGGGGGCGTTTTTTTAATAAAACAAGTATTCCACTCGCGTTTGTTGGATATGAGATGATTATAGCCAACTCGGCGCTACGCGCTTCGTTGGCTATCTATCATCTCATATCCAACGCTCGCTCGTGGAATAATTGTTAATTATCACTTACCAAAGAAGCTCTTGATTTTAAAACAAATTCTCCTTGTCAGCACCTAAGGAAATGTGTAGAGTATGGAGAATGTGTACACTGATGTTAGGGTGGAACGGGTTAAGGACACGAAAGACGAGCAGCACAGATCAACAATGATAGACTGTTTTTTTCTTTGCCAGGCTGATAAACGTCGTTGAGTAGTTTGTTTCTCTTCATAGATAACTTTGGACTCTTCAGGGACGTACGCTGCCACCAGCTGTTCAGATAAGAGTGTGTGTTTGACTGAGTTCGAGTCTGGTGAATGTGTAGCGAGTATGTCTGGTCATTCGGGTAAGTCAAGTAAAGCCTTGAAATTAGAGTAGGATTGTTTCGCAACAGAAATCGGCTCCTTCTTGGTGTAGAAGACACAGAACACGTCAAAAGGGAACGCTGCCTCGTTGATGTATTCTTTTCATTGTTTACCTCGTTCTTTTGTCGATTTGTTCTCTATTGTTTTACGTCAACTGTGTCTTCTACACTTGGAAAGAGCCCAGAAATCATAGTGAACAAGCACGGACTCAATAAAACCCGCAGCTTTGGACAGTAACTGATATCAAGGAAAAACGTGCAATAGTTGATATTTGAGTGGTTGAATGCGCGTGCCGTGCAATGATTTCTTGCTGGCGTAGTTATTTGAAAAGGAAAACTCGAAAGATTTCTTGAATGGTTGCCCTTTGATGAATATAACGCAACCCAAAGGAATCGTGAATATCAAGGTGTGAAGTGGTCCTCAAGCAAGTTCATTCCCTCTTGCTTTCGTATGGTCAGCAATCGTTAAGCTTGCCAGTAACTGCAGATTCTCTTATTGGCTTCTCAGAGGTTGTGACTGGCCTTAAATTTTCTGTTGACTGCAAGAATCTCATTTCTGTTGGAGGAGATGGGTAAGTAATCGTGCCTCTCACGGCACAACTATGGAATTAGACTTGAAAATGATTGAGGCTTCTCTGGGTGGTTTATATATATAGTCTTTGTTTTGTCTTCTTCAATTTAATGAGGATAATATATATTTTTGGAATTGCTTTTCTTGCAACTGTTTTTTTTTTTATGATAGGTGCATCTTTGTGTGGAAAATACCATCCACCTACACGCAGGTAACTCAAGTACTTTTCTCTGTAAATTGTTTTTGTGATACCCACAAAGTTTCCTGAAGTTGTTATATTGAAGAATCAAATTTTTTTTTCTGGGAACTCATAGATTTTTGCCGTTTAAATTACAAAAACAAGTGGGCTATTTTCAGTTTTTTATGTTAAGTTCAGTCCTCATCAAACTTCACATCGTTGTCCCAGAGAAATACTTAGACTGAGTTTCTTCACCAATGGACAAATGTATTTTTTCATGATAGAATTGTATGTATGCCGTAGGTAACCTGATCTGATCCTTTTAATGGACGTATGGTTGGCGAATGTGTGTCTTTTGTTTTCTCCTCAGAATATGGTGGAGAAACTTGGGGAAGAACCAGAGAACAAAATTGAGTTTGGCACTCCCATCAGGTATACCATGTCAAGTATGATTTTGGTTTAAAGGAAAAAGTTATGTTTGTGGACCTTACGCAAACTAGTTTTTAACTGATTGCTTGTATAGCACGTATTATGCCATTTTACAGTTGTGTCAGTACTTCGTTGTTGAAGCTGACCTTGTTGTGATAGAGACCAGTATCTTGATATCTTGATCACAAAGTAATTTACATTTGAAAGGTAGCAACTTTTTTATCATAACGTGGGTCACCCTTTGCCTCACTCCTGTTCAAAGGCTTGGCAACCAAGCACGCAACTGTAAAATGGACTATTTACTAAGAGGAGGACACTCATATGTTTTTCTCGTGTTGTTTTTCCACAGACGGGAGACTTACCAAATGGCTCATCCATCGATAATCGAAACAGCTGAGGAGGGGGACTTTGTACCAGCTGATCCTTCAGCGTTCAGCAGACCAATGAAAGGTAGACATAAATTGCTGCAATCTGATTGGTTAAGCTACTTGCCATTTATTCCGTGATGTGAGTAAAATGAGAAACACCGCTGCGCGTGGCGTGACATACTTTTATCATTGCGTTATCCCTTCATTCCCAAGATCTCGTAATTAATTCTCCTTACTGTCTGCCATACAATTCTTCTGATGTTAGTTTGGAGAATTTGGTATTGAGTCAACTAATAATCCCCTGATGGATATTTTTCTTTATTCTCATCGCTTGTCTGCTGATATTATATCGATATTGTAAGGAGAAATTCTCTCTCGGTCACTCATGGGAGGTAAAGGGCTAAGAAAAAAAAAGAAACCTGTTTTGAAAGATTAATTGTGTCATGTTGTACAGTACCAATTAGATTTCTATGTATGATGATTGTTTCAAGCTTTGCCCTCATTAACTTGTCGAGCTGAAAGCTAACCGAATTTACGGCGTACTATTAAGTATCGATCCGAATAAGAGTGGTAGTTTCAAAGTGCAATGATTTCTGTAAAATTTGGATTTGTGTCTGTTAAATGTTTTGATTTCGTTTCTGACCTGATTTTGAATTTTGACATGCTAGATCCCAGTCCTCCAGTTAAGGTGGCTCGATAGGCCAAAAAATCATAAAAACTTCATATTTTTGGAAATAAGTTTCTGGGCACCAACAGTCATTGTAGTTTCAAGAAAAGTAAGTCTTTTGTAATTTTTCCCATGGCTATTGTATGTTTTTCAACTGTTTTTGGATCTGTTTGAGCGGTTGCTATGGAAACCAGCATTGTTAACGCGTCGTTTTCCACCAAAAAAAGCCAATGATTTCAAAGAAATCTTCACAGGAGTGACCAGAATAGATTTCAGGGGCCTGGTAAATAGTTAGGCCCTAAATGAGGACATTGTGTGCTGATACATGACGTACTTGGCATGAGAAAAACGTGTTCGCTTGTTTACGATCTATCTACTGAGAGTTGAAGCGAATTATGCCTCCAAAAAGGAAATTTAGGAACGTTAGAAGAAAAAAAAGGAGGTTTACAGGCAACAAGTATACTAAGAAAAGAAATTCTGAAGAAATGGAAGGAACTGATGATCAGGAATCAGTGAAAGAAAGCGAGGAATCAGACATCACCGATATCGAAGATGAAAAGATTCCGAAAAACATCACACGGAATTCTGATCGTACTAAATCGATGCCTGCTACCCTGAGAAAGTTGGACGATAAGTCTAGCGATTCTGGAGACCCTGAAAACGATGAGGAGGAAAAGATGGCAAGTATAGAGGGTTTTCGTTTGATTGATATCTCTGTACTTGCTTCAGTCTTCGAGTCATTTTGGTGTCCGATGTGTAAATATGGCCACGTCACGTTCGAGGAGGATTGCAGCGCCAAGATGGGTTTTGCTACTCTTTTTGTGCTAAAATGCACATCCCAAAAGTGCAAATACTCGAAGAGGTTTTTTTCCTCTGCTAAAATCGAAGGGAGTCAGGCTTATGAAGTCAACCGAAGAGTTGTCCTTGCTACAAGGAACATTGGAATTGGACACCAGAGTCTTGTAAAATTCGCTGCGGTGATGAACATGCTACCGCCCATGAACGAGAACTCTTATCGAGATCATGTTGCCACAATTCGCAATTCTGCGGAGACTGTAGCCAAGGAGAGCATGCAAAATGCAGCTGAAGAGGCAAAAGAATTTTATGAGCCAGGAGAAGATGGGGTCTTTGACATTGGAGTGTCAGGGGATGGAACTTGGAGAAGAAGGGGGTACTCTTCAGCTTATGGGGTCGTCACTGCAATATCCACAGTTACTGGTAAAGTTCTCGATGTGGAAGTAATGTCCAAAGAGTGCAAGGAATGCATGGTTTGGAGAAGCAAAGAAGGAACTGTTGAGTTTCAGGAGTGGTGGGAAGGACACCAGCATCTTTGCCAGGCAAACTATTTTGGTTCTTCGGGGTCGATGGATGCTTCTGGAATGCTTGCCATATTTGAACGGTCTGTTCAAAACTACTCTGTTCGTTATACAGAATTTCTTGGGGATGGAGACAGTAAATCCCACAAACTTATTGTTGAAGAAGCCGTTTATGGGCCTGTTGAAGTAAGAAAATTGGAATGTGTGGGCCATGTCCAGAAACGTTTGGGGTCGCGACTTCGCTCACTGAAGAAGAGAACTGGTCAGACACGTCTTCAAGATGGAAAGTCAATTGGCGGAAGGGGCAGGCTAACAGACAATGTCATTGATAAACTGCAAGTATATTATGGGAAAGCCATTAGGAACAATACTCATGATATCCAAGCTATGGAGAATGCTGTAATGGCAATTTGGCATCATACACAGTCAACTGATGATAGCCCAGATCACGACCTGTGCCCCCCTGGAGAGAGTTCATGGTGTGGCTTTCAAAGGGATGTTGCACAGGGGACCTCTGATTATAGACATAACCATCCCCTTCCAACGGCTGTGGCTAATGCCATCTATCCCACCTTTGAAGCCTTGAGTGAGCAAAGTCTGCTTGCACGCTGTCTACATGGTGGTACGCAAAACCAAAATGAGGCCATCAATGCCCTTATCTGGCAGCGTGCTACAAAGGAAACCCACTCTGGGCTAGCAGTGGTGGAACTTGCTACCTTCTTGGCAGTCTCACATTTTAACAATGGCACTATTTCTATCATTTTAGTTCTTCGAAACCTGGGAATTGACCCAGGATTTCATTGCATCAAAGCTTGCCGAAAGCAAGATCATAATCGAATTCGCCATTCTCGCCGTAAAAGCTCTGAGCAAGCCAAAAAAAGGAGAAAACAGATCAGAAACTTCAAAAAAGGTTACAGTGACACTTTAGAGGCAATAGAAGGACAACAGTATGGTGCTGGTGCCTTCTAACATTGTTTTCAACTCTTGACTGCTTGCCCAATGATCTTGTGAACTTTATTTGCTATTTTCTAATTTTCCGTATTTCAGAGGTTTTGAAACCTTGTGACAATAATATCTCAAAAAATATTTACGATAAGTAGATCAAATTTTCACAGCATCTCAAGTGTCAATAGCTGTGTGCAATGACCTATTTTTATAGTGTTTGGACTTCTCACTCATGGGTTATGCCTTGTAAATTGAAGTGTAGTCAGGGTTATTTTTTGGTCTTTCTTTGTTGAGAGCTAATTCATGAATGCAACATAGTACTTACCTCAAAGTAGGTCATTGCACAGCTGTGATACAGTACAACAAGCACCTGAAGTTTTAGCTCTATAGCATAAAGCAGAGTAGAGATATCTTTGCCAAAAAACATACCTATTTTTGTCTCTCGGAATTGGGTGTGGCTAGAATAAATGGTGTGGCTCCTCTGAATTTTATGGAATGCTCTCCTAACTTAGTGGAAAGTAATGGGTAAGACCTATTTAAGTTTGTGGCACAAGTATAATGATATGATTTAAAGTTTAAGTGTTGGTAAAATTGTTGCCAAAATGAGCATTTTTAGACTATCGAGCCACCTTAAAGATTACCGTTTTAGCGTGGGGCAACTGCCTGCGTGGGCCAAAAAGCAGGTTAGTTACTTTGATGTCAGTTTCCTCCCAAGAGATATCAGCACTTTTCGTCCAAAATGATTTGGAGAAATTTGCTTCAACCTCTTTTTGTCTTCGAGGACTAATCAGTTTTACTAGAAATTCTGAGCAGTTAGTCTACTTTTGCGAACTAAACCGAGACATTGTACGTTTCTTGTAGCTCGTTGCCGAAGGAAACGAGAAAACGATGATTTCTCAGGAAGAGAATAACACAGGAACAGTAGTTCAACCCGGGGGGCGATGGGCTCAGGTAAGTTGCTCACCCATCCCTCCCTAATGTTAGATCTTGGTATGATAGCAGTTGGATAACAACGACTCACACATTTCTAGCTTGTCGGTGGCTGCATGCTTTCCCGCGGCTGGAATTCGCCGAATGCGTGTCTTCTTGCGCTCGACGTAGGGTGCAAGGTTTCCCGCGCCTGACGTAGGGTGCAAGGTTTCCCGCGCCTGACGTAGGGTGCAAGGTTTCCCGCACTCGATGCGGAGTGCAAGACTTCCAGCTCTCGACGCAGGGTGGCAAGGTTTCCCGCGCTCGACGCAGGGTGCAAGGCCTCCTGCGCCTTTTCGTGGGTTGTTTGTTATTCCCCTCTTTTCAGGTGATTGGTCTGTTGTGTTCATCTTGTGTGTTCTAATTTTTTTTATTTTTATCTTGATTTTTTTTTTCTAAATTTCGTTAGATCCTGATCGGTTGGTGATTATGTCTGCCTTTACATTTTTGTAGTGTTATTCTCTAGGATTTTTTTTGAAAACCTTGTATGCCACTTAAATAATAACGATTAAACTTAACTTTATCAAAGCTGATCTTTTGTTTATCTTGAAACCTCTTTTTCTTTACAAAAGAGAGTCCAAAATGGGGGTTTTCACATTGCTGCTGACAATGGCAAAATAAAACCGATTCCTTTATTGCTGGATCCAACAGGTGAGAACAGAATACTACTATCTAAAGTAATCTTGCAAGTTGCCTAATAATTTCATGAGCCATCATCCATTTTTTGTTGAGACCGTGATAAACATCCCTAGGATTTAAACAATACCAATGTCAGTAGAAAAAATTATCAATTCAAAGAAAAAAAAATTTGCATAGTGTTTGTGTGTTGATCTCTTCAGCGCGAAATGGTCGCAATTCTGTAAAATGAAATATCGTGCAAGTATTTTCGTTTTGACTGATTTTTTTTTCCTTTCAGATGGCGAGAAAAGATTTAAAATAGAACCAATCTCTCTCCAGGAGCAAATGAGAGCGTTGGCAAGCAGCGTATGTAACATCAGTTGATTAAAAATGCCAGCTGTTATGATAATGATGATATTAACAGTAATAACATATCTTATTAACCGAGCGCGAGGGCCGTACTGGGAGAATATCGGCCCGAGGTCTTGACAGTACGGACCGAGCGCAGCGAGGTCCGTACAAAAAAGACCGAGGGCCGATATTCTTCCAGTACGGTCCCGAGCAAGCTTGGTTAAGAAGAGATTTATTATACGACTGAAGTTCAAAGGGACACAAGTGCGGTATCATTCGGGACCATTCGGGACAGTGCCCGGTCCAATACTGAGAGAATGTTGACCGGCAATAGAGCATTTTGATTGGTTGATTTTAGTTATTGGCCCTCTGACTGCCCGAATCGTGTAATAATAGTAATTATTGTAATGTTAATAATAAATAACGATAATGATATTGGTGATAAAAAATAATGGCAGTTATGATGATGATGATAATTTTAATAATAATGATAGCAATGATTATAATAATATTAGCGATTATGGTGGTATTAATAATGATAATGATATTGGTAATGATGACAATAATAATGTTAACAATAACAATGCTACTAGGAATAATGATGATGTTGATAACGCCACAGAGGCAATGATGGAAACATTCTCTTCGTCGATTTAGTTGCTTTAAGATTTTAATCTGTCGTTTTGTTTATTTGCAGCCTCTCGAGAGACGTTGCTCACTTACTTATGGGGTAAGATGATTTAACTTCTGGTTGAGGCTGTTAAGAAATACTTTCTAAATTAGGACCCAGCCATCAAAATCTCATTTAAACCACCGTCTTGCACAAAAATCCTTAGGATACTTGCATAAATTGGCAATTTTTAAATCAGTTCAATCAAACAGATGAAATGTGTTCTCGGAGGTCAGGGTGTGTGGAACATTTTTTCGAAGCTAGTGGTGTTTTTTCCCCTTCCCTTCTCCTTCCACGCAAACATTTTTGTTGTTGTTGTTGTTGTTGTTGTTGTTGTTTTCTTTGCTGTAATCTAGTTTGCTCTAATAGTTTCTACGCACACTTTATTCCAATTTTTCTTTTATAATTCGACCGAGTTTAGACGCACTTAAACGTTTATTTTGATGTTTTTTTTTTTATTTATGTAAATTAGATTTCGTAGCGTCGAAGACAGTACATGATAAAGATTAAGTCTCGTACTTCTATAGCAGGAGGTGACGCTGGAAGACATAAAAGCAGACGTTAATGTGTAAATTATGCTCACTTTTTTTTTTATCAGGAAGATGATGACCTGTTCCCGTCAGACGGCCGAGCAGCGCTGGAGAATTTGCCCGAAGAGGAGAAGAATCATACCGAGGTTGGTAACTGATGCAGTCTCAAATTTTTCCACTGACACTTAACCAATCAACATTACTCTGAGTTGTAAACGCCGCGGTTACTTGCTCTCTGCTTCCTTTGAAAGCTTGTTGCGTGACGAGAACAAACATTGGCTGAAAGGATGCTCCAAATGCTCAGTGGTCACTGTTACTTCTTTTTATCTATTACTTTTCCCGCTACGCAGAGTTCATTGGTAGCCTTTCCACCATTCAGAGCACACGGTTACTTTTCCCGTCGAGCAAGGGGGCATTGTTAGTTTTCCCGCCATTCAGAGCACACGGTTACTTTTCCCGTCAAGCAAGGCGGCATTGTTAGTTTTCCCGCCATTCAGAGCACATGGTTACTTTTCCCGTCAAGCAAGGCGGCATTGTTAGTTTTCCCGCCATTCAGAGCACACGGTTACTTTTCCCGTCAAGCAAGGGGGCATTGTTAGTTTTCCCATCATTCAGAGCACACGGTTACTTTTCTCGTCAAGCAAAGGGGTATTGTTAGTTTTCTCACCATTCAGAGTACAGGGTTACTTTTCTCGCCATGCAGAGTTCATTGTTCCCGCCTTGCTAAGTTCACTAATATTTTTCCCGCCATGCAGAGCTTACTGTTATTTTTCCCGCCATGCATAGTTTATTGATACTTTTCCCGCTATCCAGAGCTTACTTTTACTTTTCCCGCCGAGCAGGAAGCCGCTCCGCCTGGTGTCACCGTGTCACGTGGTAGTGATATAATGCCGATGGCTCGTGTTCGAAGAAGCAGCGTAGAAGTGTCCGAAACTGGAGAACTGAAATTTGAAGAAGCCGAGGAGCTTGATGTAGGGGACGCGAATCAAGTTATCATCTACCTACCCCCTAGCCAGGATGACTTCGACAGCGAAGTTGCAAGGTCAGAAATATATCGTGATTATCGTGATTATTCCCTCAAAACGGCTAAGTGGCCCTAGAATGCAATGGTGCTAGAACAAGGAGCACCTTAGGACTTACCCAAAGATATGCTTGTGGATATTAGAACGACCCACTAGGGATCCCAAGTCCCATTGTATGCATTTTCCCTCCTGGTGTTTAGCTAACTCTGGAGCCAACTCTGGATTCGGATTATTATATTCTAAATATTTTGACTTCTGTGACAATGGACGACCGTCATTGTAATTTTGGAGTACTTTGAACGCGACAAAAATTTAACGTCGTCAAACCCAAATGAAGTAGTTAGGTAGAATCGTGTTAAAAAAAAGTAGTAAACCAAGCTTGAACCTAATATTAAAATGCTTGGAGAGGAGACTTTTTTTTTAAAAAAAAATAACCGTTGAATAAGTGACAAGATAGAATCTGAATGTGTCAGAAGTGACAACGAAAACCCCTCTAAAAATAACTGTACCATCGTAAACCTAAACTCCAACATAAGTAAACATTTAGGGTTATTAATAAACAAGAAAAGGAATGCCATTTTGAGTTTTACCAATCTTCACCAAGAAAACAACTACTAATGATCTTGTCTTTTGCCGCTTCTTCATCAGGGTACTAGAATCTTTTTGTGGTTAAATTATAAATTTAGTATTCAAAGTAGAAATGGTAAATTTTGAAAAAGTAAGAGCGTATCTCTTAACTAACCAAGCAGCACCCTTGTGAAGCGATCTAGGCCAGGTCGCCAGAGCCCCCAAGACAATTTCGGACCAGACTGAATTGGCAGCGAGAGTCGCCATTTTGACTTCTTATCCACAGTTCTCTAACATTTTCTTGTAAAGCCTAATTTCTAACCCTTTTTTCACGCAGCAAACTTTCCCTGCTGTCCCATCCTTTTTTATTGTTTAATGTGTAACGTAACTAACACGAACCGTCTTCCTTTTGACACTCCCTTGACCCAGTACCCCGCGGGTCCAAGAATTTGTGCAACATTACGAAGCTCTTCAGTTAAATCATCACCAGTCTTGTCCCAATATCACTCAACAAGTCCAGAAACTGCGGGAAGATCCGGATGATCAGGACAAACCTGTAAAACTGGTTAACGACAAACCAGTTCCGCTTAACAGGTCTCCTTCGTTAGACCTCCTTCCATCTCGGGTTATAACTTTCCTCAGGTAACTGAAAAAAATCAAATTACATCTCACTATATCGTTATTAAATGTCATTGTTTTACTTACGTCTAATTACTTAGGGTACTTTAGACTTCCGCAGAAAAACAAATGCTAACAAATGGTTTCCTAAACATGGATTAATAACAGTTTAAGCTTGATTTCATCAAAAACAGACACAACATTAAGTAAGTGCTGATTATTGTCAAATTCATTTCTATATGAACTTCCTTGACTAATGATAAAAGTTGGTTCGCATATTTTTAAACAGTAAACCAGTCTCCTTTCCTGCATCAAATGAGTTACTATTTAACCGACTGCTAAGAAGATATTTCAAATCGTGAAATAATTTTGAATTTTTCTGTCGTGTTCCTTTATTTGCTTGGAATTAATAATTTAAAAGTAGTCGATATAAATCTTGTAGCAAATCATTTCATTTCTTCCTTAAATGCTCATAAATTCCTGATGAGATTTCATTAAAACGAGATTTGGTATTAATTCTCTTTGCTTGTTTTCAACGTCTCGAAACGAATTTTAATCCTCCCATCTGTCTGTAAAACCACTTAAGTAAACTAGTGTCCCGGGAAAGAGTGGTTACGTCATTTGGGTGTGGTTGGTTTACTATGCGGTAAGCCTGCTCGCTTGAATTTATGAATTTTACCCTAAACTGTGTACAGTGAGTAAAAGGGCAAGATGAAATAAAATTGTGAGGAGGTATGAAAATCGTCAAGTACTTATCTTAAAATGACCTCACTACCTTATCCCAGGTTCCCGTGTTACTTCGGCTGATTTGCCCCAGTCCGGAAGTACAATTTCAGAAATCGAATTTTATAGTTGGATTGATTCAAAACGTTACAATTTTTTTCCGTCTTGCTTTTCTTTCTGATTGGTTGCGCAGTTAACGGTTCTGTCCATTTGGCATATTAGTGGCATCTGATGAACTTTATTTGTCAATTTGAGTAGTTCTGGCTCCAATCGCTCTCTCCGTCTTTCATCAGAGCTTTCCAGTTGTCAGTCGCCGAGCGGCCAAAGAGATTGTCTGTAACAGCAGAAGATCCCAAAGGCGAAGAACAAGAGGTACGAGCCAAACTCTTGATTAATAGCTTTTTCAACGATTCTCAACTATTACTTGCGCAGTGCGATTTTCGATTATGTGTTGAAATTTATCTGAAATTCATTTGGTTTCTTTGCGCCCCTCTGTGATTGATCGAGAAAACTGGCGCTATCCTCTCAACCAATCAGATTCAAAGATAAAGCTAATTGCTACATGTTCATTCCCGCCTTCCCACTCCTCAGGTGGTTTGCTTCTTTTGAATTCGCTTTCGCATTGGCTCCTTAAAACTCTGACGTTACGTTCTTGAATTACACCGGCTTCGCTAAGATTTTGTTGCCTTATAGATATGTCATTTTGCAGCAGGGTAGATTTAATTGAATTTTTACTTTGATTTTGTGTTTTTAGGGTAAAGATAAAGGTAAAGTGGAAGAAAAGGAAATCAATTCTCGTAAGATCTTAAAAGAAGAACTTTTCTGTTGTCCAGCAAGTTTCAGATCAAGTAGTACTCTGTTGAGCGCTCAGACAATAGTCACTAGTTTGAAACAGTTATATTTGCTAAACTTTTTTAAGGGCTTATTGGCGATTTAGTTTCGTGTAGGATGGAGAACGATTATGAAAATCTTTATCCTTTCGACAAGATTTTGTCCCCAAACATGTCGCCCAAGTTCAAGCATCCTTTGAATTTGTTCTTGTGATTGTCAGGACAAAATGAGAATATGCGACTTACACGCAAAGCTCTCGGCTGCAACTCGGCTTGTTTTCTTTCCCCAAGGCGTTTGTGATCCCCTTACTTAATCATACAACTTGCCAAAATGTTGACAAGTGTCTGCAGTTTTACTTCACGGGAACTGACTTTGTAATGTCGTTCTCGAATTCAAAGCTTCTAGTGAAGACGATGAAGACGAGGTGATTAGTCCGTCGGAGGATATCACCAAGCCATTTGGTTATGACGAGAACAAGCCCGAGGGAGGGGAGGACGAGGAGATGGTTGGTCGCTATTTTGAAACTTTAGGTACCAGTTCTCCTGCGCAAAAAACGGACGAGCCGGTCACAGAGCCACCGCCCCTGGACACTGATCGGCTGATGCGGACCAGGCTGAGTATTTCAGCCAGGTTTTTGTCGCGTTCGCACCAACCTGGGAGGTATGAGAATATGTTGTATGTTGGTGCTAACACCGTAAACGCTTCAAGGAGGCCTACTTTTAAAACCCTCCCCCCCCCCCCCCCCATGTGCAACACTTCAAGTTTCTGATAAGCCTCCCCTCTGTGATGATCCCCTTCTTCTCCCGTGTTAAGTTAGTCCCTCCCTCCCGTGGACGTCAAGTTTCTGAAAAGACCCCCCCCCCCCCACCCCTCCTCTCTCTGTTCGGCAATTCCCTCTTTCCCGGGCTAGGTATGATGAAGATGATGATGAACTTTATTCATATGTCAATGTATTTAGCTGACGCTAATTGGGGACACAACGTAAATGAATAACCTAATTAATGATAAGAAATAAGCTATAGATTATATAACCGAAGAGGTAGAAATTACGCACGCGGAGCACTTGTTACAATTTATCAGTTCGGTAAGATAGGTAGCTTTTCAGAATAAAATGTATAGAAAGTCCAGGAGAAGGTCGGTTAAATTTAGGTTTTGGTAGATTTCTCGGCTTCAGAGAGACCAAAAAAAGCTCCGAAGTTCCGAACGTGTCAAACAAAATAATTGGAAAACGTTAATATTAAGTTTTATCCAACCTTTTTATTCTTGTTTGGTCAGGATTGGTGTGATATCAACAAACCTAGATGAAGAGAAAGGAGAAAATCATCATTCAGATGATGTAAGTTTTTTTTTGCCTGGTCATCAGCGAAATGTAGTTGGATCATTAAGCTGACGCGGAAGTGTTCCCTCGTATTGAGTTCCGAAGGTTTCTTGGCATGTTTTCTTTGTTTGTTTCTCGTCGTTTGTTTTAAACATGAGCCCTGTTTCGAATACAAAGAGTAACTCCGTCCCACTTATCGACGCAAATGTATTTTAGAATTGATTTGTGATTTGCTTGGAATTGACTGATTGTTTTATTGACTGATTCATTCATTTGTTCATTATTTTACTGATTGACTGACTGAGAGACTGGCTGGTGGATCGATTGACTGATTGATTGATTGATTGATTGTTTGATTGATTGATTGATTGATCTGGAAGACCTCCGCACTAACCATCACATCCTTAACTAACGTGAGATTTGGAATGTTAGTTTTCCTAAAATAATTGCGGTTGTTAACGTTGTTCCTTTGTTTTGTGAAAGTCCAAACAGGATCTTCAAAGGCGTAAAGAAGAAATGGCGCAAGCTGTGGAGGCTACTCGTAAACGACTAGAAGCTGTGAGTAAAATTTCGTTTTCAGATTTTCAATAATCGGTCTTGGTCACACACTGGTTTTCCGCACTAGTAATACCGCGGAGCACCTGTTTTTCAACTGGATTCTCTTTGTTTGTCGCCTTGTTGGTATTTATTCTTATAGATCGTTGTAATTGTTTTACTTTAGTTATGATTTGTTTTGAAGCTCTCTTGCTTTTGGGATCGACCGTTAAATTTTAGTTTTAGTTTTTCACAGCACTTTTTTTTAATTGATCCCGTTAATGCTTATTTTATTGTTTAGCTGGGATGGAAAGCCAAGGAAGACATTTTAAAGAAGATGCCAGCTAACAGTGCGACGTCAGCAGCATCAATAACCTCCGTCTCTTCGGTATCCAGCACAACTATCATTTCTTCTAAAACTATAACAGTTTTATCCAACTCCGGATCATCTGCAAGCACTGCAAGTCAAGAACCTTCCTCTAAAACCAATACTGTGTCATCTTCTGTCTCGGCTACCCATACTTCATCCGTGACTGCTACCTCTAAAGCCAGCACATCCATGTCGTCCACACCCACTACACTGGTAAATTCAGCCTCCGGTACTGGTAAAAACGGGGATAGTACACCCGTATCGGCATTGACAGAATCAAGTAGCAAACCTTCCGTCATAACTAACCTGCTTGAGGTAGGTGCAAGTGCCACGTGTGAAATTCGCGTTCAAGCGTTTCCCTACTATCATCTTTTGCCACTGGCTTTATTCTCATGTGAAGTGAAAAAGTTAGACCTCGAGTTGTCCCTCCCAGTGGCAGATCTAGGTGAGGGGCACGCTCCCCCCTCTTATTTTGGGTAAAAAAATAAACGCGGAGAGAAGAAAAGCCAGGAGGTGAACAGACAAACAAAAACGCCACCCCCCCATCCCCCCCCCCCATCCCCTTAGCTAAAGGTCTGGATCCACCACTGCCTCCGTTTCGTGCGCGTCATTCCCAGACGTCCGCGCGGCGGGTCAAAATAAATTTTTCTTTTTTTTACTGATCTTTTTTTTTTAACTCGCACAATGGACTTCACCGTAAAGGAGGGACTGCTCGTAGTCTTGACACTGCTCAATGAAGGGAATAGCTGATTAACCTGAAACTCCTTGGTGTAACCTCTCCCTTGATATTAATATACTACCCGCACATAGTTGCGGAGAAAGAATGAACAAGACAACTAGCTAATGGATGTTGCCTTCATGAGTCATCACTTTCTCAACTAGTTTACAGGAATACGTAACGTAACTGGTAAGGAGAATTCCAAGTTAGAGTTCTACATGCATCGTAGCATTTGTGTGTTAAAGCCGTGTGTTTCCTTGTTTAGTTAATTTTCCTTGTGGATGTTTTACCTTGAAGTGAGGCTTTTTTTTTTTTTTTTCTGTTGTTGTTTTGATGTTATTTACAGACGAGATTAGCAGATGTCCAAGGGAACCACAAAGAGGAACGGAAGGAACAGTCGGCTAAGAAAAATATCCCTGAGTCGAAGAAAGATAATGCCACAAAGGGTGAAGATACCGAGAAATCCAAGCGTTCTGCGTCTAATCTGATTGCATTTTTCAGTCAGTCAAAATCATCTAAAAATAAAGACAAGGAAAAAGAAAACACTAAGGAAAAAGAGAGAGCGAAATCTAAGGAGAAAGACAAAGAGAAAGGGAGAGCCACACCCCCGCTGGTCAAGGAGATGTCTGATTTAAAATATGCCTCAGGGGGTAAACTTGAACGTCGGGGCTCTGAGGGAAGATCATGGAGAAAATCACTGGGAATTTTAGGGGGAAGCTCCAAGCATGACAAAGAGGACAGGCATAAAAGGCATTCTGAACCCAGATCTTCAACTCCACCTGACTTGCTGTCGAGAAACGCGCAAAAACAAAACGAGAGGGAGGACAAGTTGAATAAGAAACAAACCGAGACGCGTTCGTCCACACCGCCTGTTGAACAACAAGTGAAGAATTCCCAGTCAGCTAAACACCACGAAAGCACGTTGAAAACTTTACAAGAAGAAAAAGACAAGAAGTCATCCACTAAATCACAAGTTGAGCGGCGATCGTCTAATCCGTCATCCGAGCTGGTGGGAAAAACTTCCCAGCCGCCCCGCACTAAAACAAACGATTCGTCTTTGTCTACTTCGTCGAGAAATGCTCCTTTAAGAGAGAAGAAAGGACGGGTTTCTTGTGAGGAGAGACGAGAAAAATCGCGGTCGTTAGGTGACATAGGTAGCACACTACACAAAGTAGAAGTTTCTATTTTAGATCCGACTGTGCCTCCATCTAGAACTGTTGATACTATGGATATACCGGATCAAATAAAAACTGGTGAAAAACGACCCAAGTCAAGCGCCGGGATCTTAGAGACGACCCCACCTCAGACGAAAATGCCATTAGAGCGACATTCAGTCGATGATAAGGATGTTTCTGGAACAAAAAATATTAAAGAACGGTCTAACGTTTTGAATGGCACTTCGGATAAAAGCGATATTACGACTAATAGTAGCTTGTTAACAAGTAGTGAGAATTCGACCGAACGAAAACCAACTTTGGACAAGCAGCTGGATTCTGCGTTGGGGGGGCCTGGTATCGAAGCTATATCGGTGCCAGGTTCTCCAGAAAAGAAATCGAACTCTTTGGATCTGGGAACCAGTAAGGCCTTGTCACCACGGAGAACCTCTCGGAGCGGTAGCGGGTCGAGCTTTTTGTCTGATATCAGTGAACTTTCAGCTGAGCTGTCGGCAGCTATTGCGTCTCCACCGCCTGAGCCAATTAGATTGAGCATGTCTGAGTCGAACTTGTTGAGCACCAGTCCTCCTTCGACAAGTAGAAAATCTTCTATTGGTAAGGATCATGGTGAGAAGTTCGTTTTGTTTTGTGAACGTCCTGGTTATGTCTAGTTAGGGTATTGCTGAAAGACTGAAGTCTGGGAATCATATTTACACAACCAGCCGTGTAGTTATGTAATTGAAGTAACGCCTTGAGCTCGATTAATTGTCATGTCTTTTTTTGAGTTTGTTATTTACAGTCTTCCTTAACCTCTTCCATCTGTAGTCTTGGCTTGTCATGGCCACTTTTGTATTTTTCTCTCCTACCGAACCACCATTTGTAATCTGAACTGTAGGGCACTTCAGTTTAGCGCGTCCTGAAACACGACTGAAATTTCTAGACTTCTCCAAAGGTGTCAACAGTAAATACCAGTGGTTCAATTCGTTGACGTGTCGCCAAAGTAGCAGGCAGAGTTCTTCCTAAACTTGTCACATTTTCCAGTTGAACCTGGAAAGCTTATACCCGAGAATGCTAGCTAACGAACACCATAACACTAGTAAATAACAACGATCGTAGACAACACAAATTCAAAAAACTGAAAAAGAATTAGGCAAATGAAACCTTTTCACCTTTGGTCCAACCTTGCAGATGCTGCTAACTCTACCGATGTTGATCAACATACATGTCAGGAAACCCTTGAAAACCTTGTACAAGCTTTTCAAAAGGTTATGGATATTCAATCCAAGGTGAGAACGACAAAGTTAACTTGTGGATACTTATTCCCAAAGAGGAATTCGTTGGCTTTAATTGACCGAGATGCCAAAATGAGCCCTTTTCTGTTCGTGAACACTCTTTTAGGAAGAGGCGCCAAGTACAGAGTACTCCTTTCTCGTCCAGTGGAAAGTCCATAACGCTTTGACGTTGATGGTCCTAGCCGTGTTCTGCGTGATTATATGAACTTAGCATATGGCTCAAGTCACTAACGAAGTCTCTGAACAGGAGATCAATTGTTGGAACGCTCAACCGCGAGAAGTTCAGTTATACTAGGGTTTAAAATCCTTCATCTCGGAGGCTCAGTTTTTGTCAAACGCTATCAACCAATTTGAAATATCTTTTTTTATCTGCAGATTCTGAATGGAGAACCCTCGGACGATAACCACCAACTGTTATCGTACATTACCAGCACTTTTTCAGCCATAGAAGAACAGATTCACGATTCGCGTTTTCGACGGCGGAAATGGGAACTCTCTCATCTCCCTTGGGGTAAATCCAGTGCAGCTCCCAGACCCCTCGGTGGCGCGCTCAGCTTCTCCACCGGAAACCTGGACCAAGTTGGTTCAAAACTTCGTCCTTTAAGGCGGACTTCTGAGCTTTCTGTTTCATCGATTCCTGAAGAAGACGTTGAAATACATGAAGTGTTACTAGAAAAGTACTCTGACAGATTATTAGAAATGGTCGCAAAAAAACTGAAACAGTGAGGAAAACTTTTGTGTTGTGAGGACACCCCGCGTATCCAGCGAGAGTTCTCATTCTTTGAAACAATAGTATGACCAGGAAAAAGGGGTTTGGTTTTGATTAAAATGACTGAGAGATGGCCGTAAACTTGTCTTCTGACTTAGTCTTTTTGCCGCGGTACAATTTGTTGATTGTCCTTGGCTTACCTGAACGAGCGAATGCTACCGCAGATGATGTCTATTCTAGGCACCATTGATTACCATTGGCTTGTCATCATTACTGTTGTGATGTGTCAAACTACAATTCTAAGGAGCTAATTGAGACTGGACTTTTAAGTGGAATTTTTTTATCGCTGTTCCTATAAATTGTTAGCTTAACATGGGAAACAACAGATGAAGTTGAAAGAATTCCTTATGACGCTGGCGAGGGCAGTTAAATGCAGTTTGATTCTGGTAAGGGGAATCGTGGTTTCATTACATACATCCAATGTAACTTAAGTTGGAGGATTCACCTATCTTCAAATAAGTCGTTACTTGAATCATCGGACAAACTTCTGCAGCTCCGATATTTGAGTTGCTCTTTTCCTCGTTGCTCTTATTTTTTCTCAAAGGAAGTCATCAAAGTAGTTTATGAGCAATTTATGAAAAGAATTCCATAGTTTCGTTCAAAACTTGATATTAAAAAAGTCAACATGTAGATATAAATAAAACCTGTGAAATATTTAGATTGTCTCTTTTTACTTGTAGAATCGCATAGCTTATGGTAAACACGCGCTCTGATTGGTCAATACGTCAACCGGAAGAGAGGGTATTTAGCGTAGAATCGCACTAATGCATAAAGCGATATCGCTGACCTGAGTCGCGAGCAAAAATTATTGTTACGAACGTAAAAACGTAAATACAACTAGTGCTACAAAAATATGAACAAATTTATAGAAAACGAATGTCTTCCAAATTTTGAATTCAAATTCAAATTTGTAGAAAATTGGAGGAAACCACTCACGCTCAAAAATACGAGAAAACGCAGAGAAAAAAAAATCAAAATGCCAGAGACGAGGGAAGAAAGCCAAACGACAGTTCTTGCCGAGGAAAACCAAACAAGCGTTACGAAAGAAAACCAAAACAGGTCTCGAGGCCGAAAAAGGTCAAGCATCTTTTCCGGAAATCCAAACCATTGTAGCCTATACAGACGACGAACTGGCCTCTTTTAGAGACAACATGGTTTCAAAAAACACTAGACGGCAAATTCACAAATTCGAGTGGTCGCAAAACAGTCATCCAAGCGCTCCATGATGATTTCGACCCAGTGGAGATATCAGAGCTCATTGGCCACTCCAATCCGGAATCCATATCCAGCTACAGCCATAATCCTCTTGAAAAACGGCGGCGAATGTCGAATAAGTTGGCCGGTTTCAACCCACGCCAAGCACGACAACTACCAAAGGCTATTCAAGTCATGCTTTACGGGAGATTGTTCTCAATAGCTCAGTCACGCCAAGCAACACAGCAGCTACTAGTGACCTTGACAGCAATGCCAGCCGTTCTAGTTACCTGATGGCAGGAGCAGTTGGCGGGATGTTTACTGGAGTAACTTTTAATAATTCTCCAGTAATTATTTCCATTGACACCAACGAGCGACTCCCTGCAATAAAAGAAAAACAGTTAAAATTGTGACTTTTAACCTTTACTGAACTGTGTTTCGTCAGAGTTTACCGAGAAATTCCAGTCTTAATCATTATATTTTGAATACACTTTTTTTTATAACTGAAAAGTACTTACCGGTTTTTTTGTAGATCTTGCTTTAATACCGGAACGCTTGAAATTTTCATTTCGCTTGAGGATTTGACCATTCAGTTGTTGATTGTCGGCGCCACATTTTGCCAAGTTGAGTGGTAGCAGGCAAATCTCTGTCTTAAATAACTCCGTATTATGTACTTTTAGTTTCTTTGCTGAAGATTGTAAAATGTGAGGCACTGCTTTCTCTACGAGTTTGAAATAAAAGTGGTTTTCATTCTAAAAATATCTTGTTCCCTCTATTCGCTAGATATTGACACCTGACTTTGAAAGGGTTTCCATTGTTTGCGCACTGACGTGGCGCACAAAAATACAAAGCATCTGGTTTCTATGGTGGGTGATTCCCGCCAATATTCAACTCTAAATTTGATGTTTGAATTGTGAATTTTATGTAACAAGGGATGTTATTTAGTCGATTCTATAATTGTAAGCAGGTTTCTTATTTCCTGTCCTCTTCAAATTTTGTGGCAAAATCAATTGAATCGCATACAACGAATTTTATGTTACACCAAATTTTATGATTAAGTAACTTTGTGTTGAACACGAATTTGGTGATGCAAGGCATCTTGTAAACAGCAGCCAGTGTACAGTTTTCAAAATTTCCAGCTGATGCATCAAACTTCGTGCTGCCTCAAATTTAATGCTGTCTCAAATTTTATGCTGCATCAAATTTAATGCTACATCAAATTTAATGCTGCATCAAATTTTAGGCTGCATCAAATTTAATGCTTCACCAAATTTTATGTTGACAAGTATCGTTCCTTGGGGACTGGTGACTAGTCAAGAAAACGAGGCAGGAGGTTTCCCGCCAAAATACAATCTGGTTATCAGAAATGGCGGATCAAAGCTCTTTTCTTTACGGGCCGAGGAGCTTTAGGCTTTTAGAAATATCCTATCGATCCTACTTGATGTCATTCGACATCTTGAGGCAGGTGACCTTGATTCAAATATGATCAATGCTTTGTATTTTGGACTGGATTGGCTACATGGCTTAATCATTCGCTATTTCGATGTACACGAACTTGGCGCGGAAGTTGTGCACCTGATAGGTACAGCTCGCGACCAAATTGCTAATCATGTCAATCGTCCACAATCTTCGGAAAGTCCTGTACCACCAAGAATTTCCCTCGGAGACCGAGGTCGCCCGAGATATCTGATATCAAGAGAACAAGTTGAATTCTTGCTGGAACGTTGTTTCAGTGTAGTGACATTGCAAGTCTTCTGGGTGTTAGCGTTCGCACGTTAGAACGACGACTCTCCGAGTTTGGCTTGAGGGCACGGTCAACGTATTCAGATATAAGCGACCAGGCACTTGACAACATTGTGCGAAACATTTTGACAGAATTCCCGAACACTGGCTACAGGCGCATGACTGGTTTTCTTCGAGGACGAAGGCTACGTATTCAGCAGTTGGGCAGTTTCTGGGCTTTTACATAGATCAACCAGAGAGGCATTTTGTCTGCACATGTTCAGTAAATTTTTGTTTGAAGTGGATAACTGCTGCAACATGCCTGTGTGGGTTTCCCGCGAAAGAAGTGAAGGAGGAAAATGCGTCGGAAAACAATAGTGGAGCGAGTTCTTGCGACAACTTTTGTTGTTATTTTTCCCTCTGTAACTTAGACGGAAGCATCCTAGTCTTAATATGGTTGTGTGGTGCGAAAGAAAGTCACATTGATTGATTTTCCAAACGTAAAAGGGTGTACAATCGAGTTCAATTCCATTACTCTGTAATAATCGTTGGTGCGATCGATGTAGATTATCTTTTTTGTGAATGATACAGGAGGCCTGTCGAAGAGCACAGATGAATTGGAAAGTAATTTAATCATGTCACTGCTATCTCAAGAAATTGAGTACATTTGTAGTATTTACTTTCCTTTGAGTGTTTTAGAGCTTAAACTGCTAGTGCAATCAATGTATTTGCAATTTCAGCAAAAAGTAAAAGTTCACAGAAGTTTAGGTTTTGGTTGAAAAGTTTTTTTAACAAATCACAACTGGCGGGAACAATTACTGAAACACATAATGTCATTGTGTTGCATTAAGAAAAACAAGATAATGTTGGCACTAGAGATATGTTCGTCATAACCTGGGGAAAATGGCAGAATGATTATGGATTTTATCAGAGAAAAGAAAGTTCTTTTCAATCATCAGTCTCAAAAATATCATCACATAAGGTTTATGACATGAAAAATTTTACCAAAATCTGATCACTTTGTTTTGACCAAACTACCCCTTACCCCCAACAGATGACAATTGCACCATAACTGGAGAGGTGTGTACAAAAAAAGAAAGACCACCCTGTTGCCTAAATGTGAATAAAATCAAATAACACTTTGAGTTTCCAGTTGTAATAACAATAGTTAAATGAATCAATTATTTTCCTAATAAAAAATTTGACCTCATCCATCCTTCTTACTGCCCAAAAACATCACATACACCTTTTGCAACCTCACTTTTCAACCTATGAAATTACGAGAGTTATCTGACAATTTGATGAGAACCTGTACAGCTGATAGTATCAGTGAGGAAGCTCTCATCCTGGAAGCTTAAACACTCTTAAGGAATATGACTGATCACTCCTCACATTCATTTTCAATGAAATCTGGACAAAACTTCTGAAAACTGTATTGGTAATTTTACCAATTTTACAAATAAAGTAGACATAACTTCCATATAGCATATTAGTCTAGGCAAGTTGTGTACAGAGAACAAAAGACGAATAATTTAAACCAGTAGTAAGCTTCTGGGAATAATGACAAATTCTTGAATAACAGCTTGCCACAGTAAATGTCACAGCCATCCATTCTGTCTATACTACCAATTATTGGGTCACTTCACATTACCTTAAACAGAAGAGAACATAACAGTTTATTCATATCATCAATCTTAAGAAATAAGAATTTCATGATCACGACATATACAGCAAAGTGAAATAAAACTCAACTGGTTTGAAATTCAGAGTGCACTTTGACTCAACATTCATTTCGCAAGGCAACGCATTCTACTGAAATGAACAGGACAGAATACAGCTGACGCCATTCGTTTCGAATAACAAATGAACATGAAGAAAACGGCACCAGTTTTACTCATGAGACAAAGCCCACGCATTTTTTTGAGGTTAATGCCTAGTTAGACCGAAAGCTAGATAAATAAACAATTAACTGAAAATAAGCCAAAACCGGAGTTGATTGAGGTAAGACCATAACAATTGTTAAGACACATGCCTACCTACCATGTACAACAGACTTGGAGAGCAAAAAGGCCAATGACGGTTTTGGGTCACGACTTGAAAAATCCACCAAAACCTCCCGAAAAATAATTCGCCGAGGGTTATAGTAAGAGCAACTTAATCCTGAAGCTGGAACATTTTTAAAGCCTTGTGTCCTATATGACTGTAAAGAGAACGAAAAGACGATGTTATTTAAAGTGATTTGATGCTTGGGGGCCACCTCAAACTTAACGCAATTTTACTTCGAAGTTGAAGTAAAATAAGATCAAAATCTAAATTTCCATATTTCCTCGGATCAAATATCTCACGATAGTCTCCACATACAACTTTGTGATTCACAAAAATAAAACATCAACATCTTAAGACTAACCTTCAAGGTTTGTTGAGGGTCCCCAATAGGGTTCTTCAATCCCGCCATCCCGACCGGAATTTTCCCTCAATCCCGAGATCCCGAGGGTTTCTACCGGCTAATCCCGATCCCGGTCATATTTTCTTAATTCCTTACCTCAGCAAAAATGATCCTTGAAGTTCCGTTTCAGATTCCCTCACAGCAGACCCAAGCACTGACTATTACGTTGAATTGGTTGTATCTTTCTCTGCACTAAAACGATGATCTCGTTCATTTGTTTTTCTTGA